>NC_133773.1:143548525-143592110 GCF_003597395.2 Chelonoidis abingdonii | reverse complement strand
GTCCCTAGCCTCTGCTTGTCAGGGGATGGAGATGGATGTCAGGAGAGAGATCACTTGATCATTGCCTGTTAGGTTCACTCCCTCTGGGGCACCTGGCATTGGCCACTGTTGGTAGACAGATACTGGGCTAGATGGACTTTTGGTCTGACCCGGTACGGCCGTTCTTATGTTCTTAACATTCCTCCAGCTGGAACAGAGGCAGTATAAAAATGGTCCCTTCTCGTCCATCAGACCTGGGGCATTCAGTCAGAGATATTCACGTTGGTGATACAAATTATTCCCTGCCACTTTTGATTCCTGTGAGTCCCACAAAGTCAATATCACTGTGGGAGATGGAGCACACGCCGAAGGCAATGGGCTTTCACTAGGTTATAATCTGAAGAAAGTGATGTCATGCAATAGCCTAATTTAGGACCTAATTTAGCCCCCAGAACCTTTAATGCTAATGAGAAAGCACTGGAAGGAGAGAGCTAGAGGCTGGTTGAAAACAGGACATTTGTGAAAATTTTCATGAACATTTCATCCCTTTTTATTTTACTTTTGGTCAAAATTCAAAGTTTTGATTTAAAAAATGCCATCAAGTTTTGCCAGTAGGAAATATTTTCTAAGAGTTCTACACTGATTGAGAAACAGCAAAAAGATTCTGGGCCCACTGTTTGCCCTCAAAATTTGGACATATCAGTGAAACATTTCATTCTCTCAAATATCACATTTTGGAAGCTTTCAGCCAGTTCCAGAAGGAACCCAGTGTGACACCTGGGGAGGGTAGGGAGGGGGGAATCTGCAGAGCTGGCAAAGCTAGAAAAAACAGAACCTGCTTCATCTGGAGTCAGGAAGGGGCAATAAATATTGGAACTGACAATGCTATTTTTACAGTCCTGTCACAGGGCAGAGCTGTGGTTTAAAAGGGGGTGAGTAGGAAGTGAAGCAGATAAGGGAGCTCAAGGGATAAACTTTGACTGAATAACTGCTGGCATTAAAAGAATGAGTCAGACTCTGAGGTCTTCACTTAGATTTCCCTGAGTTCATATGAAGGCAAAACTACCGTTATTTCGGTGAGAGGGTGATGTTGGGATTGGTTCCACGAGCAGTCTGCTTTTCTTTCACACACGGCCTCGGGAAGTGTTCTGTCCTTCCAGCGAAAACACTGACCGCACACCTATCTCTTTGACGGGAATTTTTGGGGTGAACTCCAACTGCGCTGTGAGCTGGTGGGATGCCAGGGCATTACTAACGAAATCTGGCAAGAGGGCAAACAGGCTAGCCTAACAAATTAAAAAAACAAACCCTCTTGTGTTAGAACAATTCGATGTTGTTGGCAAATTTCAGCCTAGTTCTGGTGCCAAGAACATCCAAATCAGGTAGATCATTGGCTTTATTCTGCAGGCAGTTTTGATTGTATAAGAATTTAATACTAATGTGTTTGGAGCCGTTAGCGTGAAGCTGAATTTCCACAGTTCTCCTATAATGTCTGGAATCTCCAAGCCAAACACCATGTGATTGTATCAGGTAGAGTGGGGAAGGAACAATAGGATTACCTGGCAGGAGATCTTTTCCACCTCATGAGCCAAGGAGACCTGCCTTTTATCCCCTTGGCCTTCCCAAAGGAGAGAGATCAAATGCTTTACTGTCTTAAGGATTATGCCGGGAATAGAACATGATGGAAGACTTCAGACAGAGGATGAGGTAGCCCGGTGGGGATGCAATCGGCGCGGAAGGGAGGCTCTGCTGAAAAATAAGAAAGGAAGCTGATACCATTGATGGTTTAAGGCCTGAGCGGTTTGGTATATGCCCTGAGGTTCCGCTCAGGTTCTGAGGGTAAGTGAGATTAGTGATCTTATCCCTGTTTCTCCACATCACAACCCCCCGATGCTCAGGTTAGCACAACTCAGGAAAGTCTCACGGCCCAGTGTCTTAAGCCAGGCATTGGCTGAAGTACAGAGAAGGAATTTACAACCATTGGGACAGAAGTCAGATCTTGCTGCCCCACAGGCACAGGATCCCTAATTCTTGCACTAAATGAGAGTTGCTCTGAGCAGTATACGGCCCGTGACACACAGTTGAGCACTTCTAAATTGTTCCAGCAAGGCACACACACCTCCATGCTGTTGGCCAGTTCATTGCAATGCCCTAACTGAACCACTGCGGGGTTGTTCTGTATGATACTGTTGTCCTAGGTGGCTAGCACAGCAAAAGCACTCGTGAAGTCCATAACAGCCATCGTAGTCCAACATAGAGCTCAGCCAGGCTGGGCTCTAAGGTCTTTAATGCCTGTTCCTTCACTGGAAGAGAAGGGCTGCTCTAAGCAGCGAGGGCAGGTCAGGTCACCCTCAAGTCCCTTTCCCACAGGAAGTTACAGGAATAGTATTGGCAGACTGTTCAGACAAGCAGCTCTTACGGGTATGGCTGATTTCTGCCTTCTGCCTAAATTTGTTTGTTTGACTGTTGCCTCATCTACCCAACCCACAACAGCCCAGTTTATTTGCTATGTCCCCCAGTGCCTTTTGTCTGGCATGCAGCTGGTGGGCTCAGTGGAGCAAGGAGTAGGTTTCTTGTTATGTCTTTTCAGGGCCAGGCGCAATGGGGCCCTGATCCTGGGATGAGGTTCCTGCATGCTGTTGTACATCACAGAGTCAAGGTTTCTTTCCTGGAACCAGATCTTTGATAAATAGCCACCACATTGAAAATACTCAAAAACTTCTCCCATAGACAAACCTGTCAACCCCAACCTACACTCCACCCCCTTCCAGCTCAGCCCCCATGGTCCCCTCCATTCAATACCCACCCCTATTCCTGCACCCAGAAACACCCCCTCTCCCCCTACCCATGCACCTGCCTCCAACCCACCTCCCTCACTTAGCTCAAGAACTCCCCTCAGCCAGGCTCAGAGCCTCCCGGCCTACCCAACTTCCCTCCAGATAAGACCTCTCCAAGTTGAGGAAGTCCCGTGTGTCCTTTCTGGGCTGAAATCTGCTCTCTGCCAGTTGGGCCAACCCCCAGTCTCCCAGCTGGGCCAGCCCCTGGTATGCTGTATTGCATGCTATGATACAGAGATTCACTGTCTAGAGACTTGGCTGAGACCCCGTTCCTGTCCCAGACTGACACACAAAAAGCTGGCAACTGATGGTTCCCTGGTCGTCTGTCTCTGCAGAGAGACCAAGGACTGAACAGGAATGGAGGCTGACAGAACTACTCTCTCTACCTATTGGTTTCCACGCTTACTTACAAGTATTGTTATTTATTGTCTTTTTGTACTGAGGCAGCACCTAGAAGTCCCAGTTCTGGGTCACAAACCTACTGCACTCGTTGTTGTACAAACACAGAATTATCTCTCTGGATCCGTGGTTCTCAACCCGCGGGCCACTTGCAGCCCAATCAGCACACAGCTGCAGCCCGCGTGACCTCCTCAGGGCCGCACAGATAGTATGTGTATATATATATATTGTGTTGATGCAGCCCACAAAACACATACAGAGCTGCACAGGCGGCCCACAGTGATAAACATAAACACGTCCTCAGCACCCATTACCAAGACGTCTCAGGACATCTGCAGATGTATCTTTCTCTCTCTCAGGAGCGGGTAACTGAATACGTGGCTGTCTCAACACGGATGTGTCGCGGGGGATCTCAGAGCAGAAGAGGCCAATGGTATGCCTAGAAAATCAGCCAGCCCATTCAATGAGCGGTGGGAGGTGTATAAATGTTCTGTTATTTTTCCGGCAAAAAATAAACTGCCTTCCCACCAGGCGTGAAAGTCCCCTCTTCCCAGAACACCCAATGGATGGAAAATCTTTTCCGAGTCACACTGATGCTCTTTAAATATAAATATCACTTGAACGGGAGGACTGGGGAGACAGACAGAATGTCAATGAGTGGAAATGACCTTTCCCTTCTATGGCTCTGCATAGCTGTTCATGCCTACGGATGCAAGGAGAGCTCCGATGTCTTGTTACGCTGAGGCAGAGAAAGAAAGCGTATGTGTGTCCAAAATATCTAGGTGGCACAGAGTTCTGGCCCTGGTCTCCAGCCTGGAGTCTGTTTATGAGACTCTGTGGCACCAGGAATTTTGTGTGTATTTGTCAGAGAGGTTTTCCCTTTTGGGGTGAGGGTTTAGGCAGGCGAGTTAGGGGTTTTATTAATTATTATTATTTATTTATTATTGCAACAATTATTTATTTATTATTACAATTATTTTCTGAAACCAGGAAAGTTTTCCTGGTTATTTCTGGCCCAGGGCTGCTTTCCAAGATATTCAGTCTCAATGTGGAAAATGCAGACTGTGATTTCATTACAATCTCTTGTACGGGCTCAGAAAGGAAGAAGAAAATGTCAGCTCACTGGGTGGAATTGACCCTACTGGTTAAAATGGAAAGTGTGTGACCAAACCGCAGGGTGATTCAGGAGGCAGCGTTCCTCCAGAGAAGGTGCTGCACCAACTGATCTGTCCCCTAGTCTAGTGCGAGGGGGCACTGTGCTACAGGGGGCACAGTAGGGGGCTCTCTTTACGGAACGGCTGCTAATCTTAGTGCACCAGGGCGGTTCTAGGGACAGGGTGCTGCAGGTGATTCAACAATGGGTGCTCGTCACTCAGACACTATTGCCCACAGGGTGCTGGGTGGGGCTGTCCAGGGGAAGCAGTGAGTAGTCAAGTGCTGAAAGCAATGTGATTTTGCAGGGATATTCCAGGGGAGCTGCCACCTGACACACTCGGCCGAAGGAAAAAGGTCAGCTAGGAAAGAGGGGCAATGAGTTTAGACCTCCAAGGGCTGCCTAGAGAAGCCACTCCAGCTCTGGTACTGACGGAACCAACAAGGCTCAGTGGCTAGAAGCACTGGAAGCAGGGCTGGATTTAGAGACAGGTGACCCACGCAACTGCCTGGGGTGCCGAGCTCAGCACACTGTTTTTGTGGCTAGTGACAAAAAGGAAAATAGAATGAAGTAGCATGTTGCAGGTATCCCGTAGGTGGATTCATTGTTCGCTGACCTCCTAGAATGTTCTGGATCTCTGTGGAATCTCATGGAACCTTCCAGACTTGCTGAGAACGACATGTTGTCAGCCAGGCCCTCGCGGGTATACGAGGGGCGGGACGTCGCCGGTCAGTCCGTGAGATATAAGAACAAAGTGAAGTGAAGTGAAGTGAGTGCCCAGGTGCGATAGTGTGAACCTTGTTTCCTGGACACAAATCAGACATGAAATATTCTAACATTCAAAAACCAGTCGGAGAACACTTCAGCCTCCCAGGTCACTCAAATACAGACCTCAAAGTCGCAATATTCCAACAAAAAAACTTCAAAAACAGACTCCAACGAGAAACTGCAGACTTGGAATTAATTTGCAAATTGGACACCATTAAATGAGGCTTGAATAAAGACTGGGAGTGGATGGGTCATTACACAAAGTAAAATCTATTTCCCCAGGCTAATTTTTCCCCTACTGTTACTCACAGCTTCTTGTCAACTGTTGGAAATGGGCCATCCTGATTATCACTACAAAAGTGTTTTTCTCCTGCTGATAACATCCCACCTTAATTGATCACTCTCGTTATAGTTAGTATGGCAACACCTATTTTTTCATGTTCTCTGTGTATATATATCTTCCTACTGTATTTTCCACTGCATGCATCCAATGAAGCAGGTGTAGCCCACGAAAGCTTATGCCCAAATAAATTTGTTAGTCTCTAAGGTGCCACAAGGACTCCTTGTTCTTTTTGCTGATACATACTAACACAGCTACCACTCTGAAACTTGTTTCATTGTGCAGTTGTGAAAGCGCACTTGTGTTTTAAGACTTGAAGAGTGTAAGCAGCGACTAATAGAGGACATAGTTAATGAGATGCTGTGCTTTAGTTCACAAGGGCAAAGGCGAGAAAAGTGACCTGCTAGCTAAAAGGCCCCTACAATAATGCTGTTTAATACTGGTCCACCCAATGTTGGTGCATAGTTCAATTTCTATAAGCTCAGAGGAAACAATTTTTTTATATTTGTTTATATACAGCATGAATAAATACAGGTTTACAGGTCCTAGTCTATACTGAAATTGAAATTGGCTACAAATGCAATAAAAAATAAGGTATTTAAAAGTTTAACCAATGGCGGGGTGAGGGCACCAAAGACTCTCCCTACCCGGGACGCCATTTGGTCTAGAGCTGGCACTGAGAGGCAGTAGCCAATCAGGACCCATCAAGCAAGTTTAAAGGGCTTATCTGGTTATTCTAGGGGGGGAGTATTGGGTTGAGTTGGGTCAGAAGAGGCCCTTTCCCAGTATTAACCCAAAACACCCAGGTCAGGGCCTTCCAATCACACTCGACCTTCGGTTAAAGCAGGCATCAAGCTGTTTGCTTTTCTTGTGGCATTAAGAAACCCAGGCAGCCATTTCTGAGTTGGATTTTGATTAACTATAGCAGGACTGGCAATGAGACAACCATGGGGCGGGGGTTGAACTCAGGCCCCAGGCCAAATTCAGTCTGGTATGATAGACCCAAGCCAGTTGGGAACAGCAGAGTAGTAGAAGGGAGATATACTGGCACTGGATAAGCAGTTTTCTGTTCCCTGAGTGACCAGAGCAAGGCTGCTCCAGGCTAATGAGAACACCTGACTCCAATTAACCTCCTAAGAGTCAGGTGAGGCAGTTAAGCACCTGACTCTATTGAAAGCCCCTCTGATGCTATAAAAGGGCTCACTCCAGTCAGGCCAGAGGGAGCCGGAGGAGAGGAAGTGCATGCGAGGAAGTGGGAGCAAGAAGCTGAGAGTGAATAGACATACTGCTGGAGGACTGAGAAGTACAAGTGCTATCAGGCATCAGGAGGAAGGTCCAGTGATGAGGACAAAGAAGGTGTTGGGAGGAGGCCATGGGGAAGTAGCCCAGGGAGTTGTAGTTGTTGCACAACTGTACCAGGAGGCACTCTAGAGAGCTGCAGTCCACAGAGTAGAGAGCAGGCCCCGGTTCCCCCCAGACCTCCCAACTCCTGATCAGACACAGGAGCAATTGACCTGGACTGTGGCTTCTACCAGAGGGGAAGGTCTCTGGACTGTTTCTCGACCCACAGGGTGAATCTGTGAGGCGAGCAAATCTGCCAATAAGCGCAGGACCCACCAAGGTAGAGGAGGAACTTTGTCACAACAGGTAACTGCATTCTGCCATATTTGCTGATGGAGCAAAGCCTAGAGCAGTAGTAAAGGAGAGAGAAAAAACAATAGTCAGGAAAGAGAGGCAGCGCTATCATTTATCTTTTAGAAGGACATCAGTTCTCAGATTCCAAATGATGGAGGCTGCTCCAGTGGTTAATTACTCTCACTGTTGAAAATTTACACCTTGTTTGGCCACCAGCCACTGGCTCCTGGTAAATTTCAGTGGAATCCTGGCTGGCCTTGCTAGCCCCACCCAGGGGAGAAGAGAGCAGTGAATCCATCCTACTTACCCAGCAGATAGACCCCCGCAGCTGGTAAGTACTGGAGCCCTCTGGCTGGGTGGGATCCCCAGATCATTGCACATGGCTCTCCATGTTGGACGATAGGTCTACCAATGACTATTGGCCAAGATGGTCAGGGATGTAACCCCATGGTCCGGGTGTTCCTATAAGCTCCAGCTGCCGGAACCTGGGAGTAGACGACAAGGGATGGATCACTCGATAGTTGTCCTGTCCTGTTGATTCCCTCTGAGGCATCTGGCACTGGCCACTGTTGGAAGACAGGATGCTGGGCGGATGGACCATTGGTCTGAGCCAGTGTGGCTGTTCTTATGTAAAGAGTCACAATGCCAGACTATGTGGGGCCAGTGGCATGGTGCACCTATGGCACAGGATTGCCTTCCCTCACAGTGAGACTCAGGGATATTGGGGGTCAGTCTGGAAGCCTAACCTTCAAAAAGGCCCCCTCCCATACTGTATGTTATTTAATCACTGCCCCCACAGCATGTTGGGTTCCCATTCACGCACTGAGCAGGCCTGGCCCTGCTTAGCATGCAAGACGTACCAAGATCCCCCCAGTGGGGGGATATGACTGCAGGGGAATAGGCCCTTGGGTGTGTTAAAAGGAAAGGGTGAAAAGCTAAGGGGTCGCATCACGGCTGCAGAGACTGCAGGCAAACGCTGGGACAAGGAGGAGGCCCTAGCGTCTACAGAGCTGAACAACCAAGGCCTTTGGCCAGGGCCGGTGTATGGTGAGTTGAGGACACAATGCAGCATGTGTGGTCTGATTGGGCTTTAGCTCAGTCTTACATAAAACACCCCCAACATTTGACGAGGGAGTGGAGCAAACACTACCATAACCTTTCAACGGTTTAAATGCAGCCAGACCAAGGAAGCAACTCTCACACATTGCTGACATGTCTGGAATGAGGTTTTTCCTCCGGGGAGTTTGCAGTGGGGACCCAGCTGGTCTCCAGATGGTGGGGAGGTGGCTGGGGTGAGTCATGTCTTGGAAAGAAAAGCACAAAATGCTTTGAGGAAACTAGAGGGATAAGGCGGGGTGACAGGGTCACCATATTTGGATGGGTAAAGCATGTGACATATTCCCTGTGAATGGGACATTTGCTTGGTGGGGTGAGCCACAGCCCATGTAGCCTCTGTCTCCCATCCATGAACCTTGGCGTCTTGTTCTGGTAACACTGTGCGAAACTGTAGAGATGGTTTTCAGAGAGGCCAGCAAAATGAAATACCTCGCCCCTGTTGGCCAGGCCCTGTTATCACACTGCCTAGCTTTGGCCCCCATTAAAATGGAAAAGCCAACACAGCTTTCCCTATCCCAAAGGAAAAGCCAGTGACAGGCACACATAGGGAGCTGGAACGGGGAGGGCGGAAAAGCCACTTCCTCTCCAGGCTGCCGTTCAGTTTTCACACAGTTGCTCTGGCCCAAGACAAGAGGCGAGCGCCAGGGATCCTGAGCCAGATGACGAAGTGGGTGGGGAATAAGAGTGTATAAGTAGGTTTCCATCCAGAGCCAGCATGACAATGGGAAGGCATCATATGCCCACTTGTCATTGTCCCACAGATCTTGTGTATGCTGTTTATGGCCGATCTTCTCAGCAGATGTGGAAGTTGCCGGGGAACCGGGGATGGGGGTGCGGGTGGAAGGAAGAAGGAGAAATTATCCAGGCCCTTGTCTGCTGCGGGGCAGCTCAAACAGCAGCTTGCGTTGTGTTCCCAGCATTGTCGGGCTAATGGTTCAAACTGGATCTGGTTGGGTGGAATTTAAAGGCTCTGGGATTGTAAAGCCATTATTGTTGTCACCCACAAATAAGTTATGTAGGTGCCTAAATATGGATACAAGGGACAAACCATAGGCACTGGGGATGGACTATGCTGGCCTAGGTGATTCATTTTCTATCCCAGCCATCTCCATGGAACCATATCTCCAGCCCTGATCAAACATGACCACATAGGTCATCCAGTAGCTCCCGATCCCTCTGTCTACACGGCCGCCAGCCCTACTGCACCTTCCATTTCCCACCATCTCCACTTGCTACTGAAACAAAGTCGAGGGTCCATTCTCATAGTGGCCCATTGTCACTGTAGCTTCTTTGCAGCCTTCCAGGTGTGCCCTTCCGGCGGCTCCAGATAAGTCCTCACTAATGGATTTGTACTGACTCCTGTGTCCCAGTGTGGCACCAGTCATGGATCTGGTCTAGGCGCAGGCAGGAGTAAGGAGCAGACAGGGCCATTTGTGGTATTGGCCCAGGAGTGTTCTTTATTCATCATAACTGGAGAATGACACAGAGAATCAGCATTACTTCTAGAAAATTACCGAGGAGTCCTTGTGGCACCTTAGAGACTAAGAAATGTATTTGAGCATAAGCTTTCGTGGGCTAGAACCAATTTCATCAGATGTCTGAAGTGAAAAACACAGGAGCAGGTATAAATACATGAAAAGAGGGGAGTTGCGTTACCAAGTGTGAGGTCAGTCTAACGAGCTAAACCAATTAACAGCAGGATACCAAGGAAAGAAAAATAGCTTCACAATATCTTGCCTCAGAAGCTCCAAAATATTAGGAACAGTTTTAACCAATGTGCCTTCCCCTGTTCTCTGGATCATTTCAGTTACTCTCAGCCTAGAGCAGTGGTCTTCAAACTGTGGGGCGCACACAGCCCTGCTCCGCCCCCAGTTCTGCTCCATCCTTGTCCCCAGCCGCAGCTCCGCTCCTGGCCCCATCCTCAGCCTTGGCACCTGATTGCAGCCCAGCCACGGCTTCCACTCCAGGACTCAGCCCCTGGCTGTGGCTCTGTTCCCGGCACCAGCCCCACTCTTGGCCCCAGACCCACCTCCAGCTGTAGCTCCAGCCTTGGCTCCCTTGCCCCTGTCCGTGCACCCTCCTCCCCCTGGGAGCCATGGCCCACTTCCAACACCAGTGGGGGGTGGGGGCATGGACAGAGGTAAAGGGGGTGTGACCGTTAAAAGTTTGGGGACTGCTGCCCTGGAGAATGAGAATGGAACATGCCTGGACATTGAACTTGCTTTCCATGCTTAGGTCAGGCCCTTTGAGACATATTGGGGGCATGTGAGGTGGGGATGTTTATACAGGCCAGACCTGTCCTAAAATCAGTGGTTCTCATCTAGGGGTATGCAGGAGGTAAATTGACTCCTCTAGAGATTTACCTAGTTTTACAACAGGCTACATGAAAAGCACCAGCGAAGTCAGTACAAACTAAAATTTCATACAGACAACGACTTGTTTATACTGCTCTGTCTACGATACACTGACATGTAAGTACAATATTTATAGTCTGATGGATTGATTTTATAATTAGATGGTAAAAATGAGAAAGTCAGCAATCGTTCAGTACTAGTGTGGCTGCGACACTTTGTTATTTTGATGTCTGATTTTGTAAGCAAGTCGTTTTAAAGTGAGGTGAAACTTGGGGGATCCTGCAAGGGAGTCCAGTCATCTGGAAAGGTTGAGAGCCATTGCTTCAGTCTCCAGAGATCTCAACCCCTGATGTCCAGCATGAATGAAGGCAAGCCCAGATACCCTGCAGATGGCTGAGGTATAAAACTCCATATAAAAGAGAACTTGCAAGCTGTGGATCTTCCCACCTTCTCCCCACTGCCCACCATGTTGTGTGAACAGCCACAGACCAACTCCCATTTCCTGTGGTGGAAAGAGGCAGAAGCTATGGGCTCTGCAGCAGGAAGATTTCTCAAGGGAAGGCTTTGGTACGTCTGTCTTGGGAGACGTCTGCCAGCTGGCTGGCTCATTGCACTGTATAAAAGAGCTTAACAGTGCCTACCAGAGGAGCTCTGAGCTCACCTTATGCCGTAGTTGGACTGGTGTCCACCTCGGCTCCCTCAGTAGCAAGGTTTCTTCTTGCAAGTTCTGGATTTAACACCTTGCTTCTTCCCCCGTTTAATGCTCCATCCTCACCTCTCTTAGAATCATAGAATAGCAGGGTTGGAAGGGACCTCAGGAGGTCATCTAGTCCAACCCCCTGCTCAAAGCAGGACCAATTCACAACTGAATCATCCCAGCCAGGGCTTTGTCAAGCCTCACCTTAAAAACCTCTAAGGAAGGAGATTCTACCACCACCCTAGGTAACCCATTCCAGTGCTTCACCACTCTCGTAGTGAAAAAGTTTTTCCTAATAGCCAACCTCAACCTCCCTGTAACAGGGTCTTCTGCTCACCCCTCTTCCTGAGGCCCACTGCTGCCCCAGTAAAGCTCAGAGAGGCTTCTCTTGCTGCAGCACCCGTGGCTTTATTTACACAAGTTCCCAACACCAATGATACTATTTACAGAGCTTGCAGGCCTGACAATCTCCTCTCCTACATGGAGTCTGCCCTCAGCCTGGAAACTGACCTTCCCCTGGCCATTCCCTACTCTTCTGGCTGCCAACCAGCCTTTTTAGCCCTTGAACCCTCAGGCCCACAGGTGCAGCCAGTTCTAAAGGCCAGTCACCAGGCTGCTCCCCAGCCCCAATCTATTTCCCCTGATTAGAGCTGGCTGAGCAGGGGCTAATTAGGTGCCTTTGCACCAGCACCCTGCTACACTCCCCCACTGCAACTTGAGACCGTTAGTCCTTGTTCTGTCATCTGCTACCACTGAGAACAGTCCAGATCCATCCTCTTTGGAACCCCCTTTCAGGTAGCTGAAAGCAGCTATTAAATCCCCCCCTCATTCTTCTCTTCTGCAGACTAAACAATCCCAGTTCCCTCAGCCTCTCCTCATAAGTCATGTGTTCCAGTCCCCTAATCATTTTTGTTGCCCTCTACTGGACTCTCTCCTATTTTTCCACATCCTTCTTGTAGTGTGGGGCCCAAAACTGGACACAGTACTCCAGATGAGGCCTCACCAATGTCGAATAGAGGGGAATGATCACATCCCTCAATCTGCTGGCAATGCCCCTACTTATACAGACAAAATGCCATTAGCCTTCTTGGCAACATTAGCCTTATTGGGAGTTTCTGACCCCTGCTCAGTCACACAACAGCAGCCTCTCCTTGGTCACATGCATCTCCTGGATGACTCACTGCATTGGCCCCCTGAGTAACCACCTACAGACCCTTGCCCCAAATCACTCTGCTCTAGCAAAATACAATGAAAAGATCCTAATCCACCAACATGACCAATCTCGCTTCAGCAGGGGATGGCTACTACCCTTTGTGATGGGGGCAGTAGTGGAGATGATACTCAGTCTTTGCCCCCAAAGAGCTGGCAATTTAAATGTACAAGGGAGGATTATTATCCCCATTGTACAGATGGGGAAACTGAGACACAGAGCTTAAGTGATTTGTCCAAAAGATCAAAACCTTGATCTCCTTGACAGTGCCTCAAAACAAAACCATTCTTTCTCTCCAATATTCACAAATCCTGAATGACAGAACCCTATAAAAATTCCCAAATCCAATCCGTTGCTCTTTGGGTCTGTCTCTGATTGTGTGTTTTGTACAGCCCCCAGCACAACAGGCCCAGATCTAGACTGAGTCTTCTGGGCATGACTGCAATAGAAGGAACATATTATAATAAATGGGAAAATCACTGTCGTGGGGTGATTTACCTTGGGCTAATACTCACTTGTCAGAGCTGGGGCTAAGTTCGTTAATACTGGTGCAGATTCCTGAAGAGAAGGCACAATCCAAATGCAAAGTGCTATTGAAATTAAATAGTATTTTCCCATCCCTGATTTGAGTGTTGAGCCTGTAGCAGGTTGGAAATATCACGTGTGTTATGGCCTGAAAACTGCCCGCAACTGTCCATGTATTCCGAGCAATGTGCAAAACTCCCCTCTGCTCCGTAATGCAATGAACTCTAGTGGAACTGGACCGATGATAGGGCTGGTTTGAACTCTCTGGCAAGAGACTTGAATAGAGAAGTAAATAGCCCAGGAGTGCGATTCTTTACCGAGCAGCTGCTAAGAAGTAACTGGAAACAATTCACACTGTCAAGGGACTGCTAACAGGCCAACCTGTAGCCCAGTACTCATAGCCATGCCATCTCCAGGCAAGCTGCACCAAACCATAATGGAAAACAGCAGCAGCTGAGAAGTAATGGTGACCGTGCTCGTGATGTTCCTGAACAATAGGAAGACTCTCAGTCATAAGCTACTGGCTTGGCAAGTGCGGGTTCCCAGGAGTCCTGGCTATGAGTCGGTTTCAAACGCAATGGAGGCTTGCTGTCTCAACACTCATAAAGAGATGATGGATTCAGAGCTGAACTGAACCATGTGGGAGGCTAACAGCAGCACGGAACGTTGTACATACAGGAGGATCCTGTCTTGTGGTTGATGTTCAAAATAGGGAGAATATAAAGGACTCAATAGTGCTGCTGTCAAATTAATGCAAGTAACTAGGGATGGAAGGAAAACGCCAGGTCTGAACATCTCCCCCATATTTTGGCAGAGTTTGGGATCCACTTTTTGTGTGGTCCGGTGGCAGCATGCCATCCTGTGGAGGTATTTTACAGGAAGAGGCTAGAGACGGAGAAGCAAAGGCATGAATAGAGGGATGGGATCCTTTGAATTCAGTCTAATCTCATCCATTACATTGCTGGTGTAATAGTTAAATAGAAACCTGGGATTCTCTGCTTCCTAATGAATAGATTCTAAGGCCAACAGGGACCATTTTGACCATCTTCTTGTCTGACCTCCGGCATACTGCTGGCCAGAGAACTTCACCCAGTGATTCCTACATGAAACCCCTATTTGGTGGTTGAAGTAGAGCTTCCTTGAATATTGCAGGCCCCATCCCTATAATGGGCCAAAGCAAACCACATATCCAAATGTCCCACCGCTGGGCAGTGTCCAGTGTCTGGGTCTGAAGGGTGAAATTTAGCCACAGGCATCTGGGCTTGCAAGAGATCTTTCCGGGTGAGTAAAATGGTTCTGATACCAGTCTCCATGACCCAAACCGGTGCCCATAGCCCAAACTGAACTTTCATTTAGACTAAAAAAATTCTGTTAACTTCTCCCCACGTCCTCTTATCTTGACTTCACAATACAGCTGACTGCACTACCTAGTGCCTTTGGGGTGCCTGGCACTGGCCCCTGTCAGAGGACAGGATACTAGGCTTGATGGACCTTGGTCTGACCCAGTCTGGCCATTCTTATGTTGTTAGTTCTGAAGGGAACTAGGAGAGGTGGAGAGGAAATGCTGTGAGGCAAAATGCTCCCCTCAAGGTATTTGTGGCCAAGCAGCAGCAAGAACCACTGAAGACTTCACCAGAAAGCCTGATCTGGTTGAATTTCCAAGCCAGTTTTTCAGAAGATTCAGATAAACTGCTCTTTGCATAGCGGGCCTGCTGATGCTCACAGGAAATACTGCATGCAGAGCCTACACGGCGCTGCCTTCAGTGTTTTGGTGTTTGTCCCAATCTCCAAAACTTTTGAGGTTCAACCATCACTTGATATTTTAACACAATCTTTTTGTGCCTGGTTACGATATCCACAAGTTGGGCAAATCCAGCTCCTCCATCCCCTCAGTAGGTCTTACAGGAAGGACCAGATTTTGCCTTTGAGTTGTCCGTTTCTATGCAGGTAGTCCCATTGATTTCAGTAGGGCTACTCGTGGAGTAAGGAGTGCTCAGCAGAAGGAAGGACAGCCCAGCCAGGATCTATAGATTTCCCTCTCCTCTCGGGTATCATTATTCCCTGCATAGAAATGACCCGTCTTTTCTCCAGTTTGCAATCCAGAGCTCACGGAAACATAATCCAGCATTTGCAATGTCTGCAAACTATTGGCATTGACTAATCCCCAGTTTGGTTAGTTAAGTCATGTGGTATTGTCTTTGATCCCCAGTTGGATAGGTGAATAGAACATAAGAACGGCTAGACCGGGTCAGACCAAGGGTCCATCTAGCCCAGTGTCCTGTCTTCCAGCAGTGGCCAATGCCAGGTGCCCCAGAGGGAATGAAAAGACAGATTATCATCAAGTGGTCCATCCCCTGTTGCCCATTCCTAGCTTCTGGCAAACAGAGGCTAGGGACACCATCCCTGTCCATCCTGGCTAATAGTCATCGATGGGCCTTGGATAGCAAATATCAAATGACAAATCTCCTTGCTAATGCACAAGGTCTCTTGCACATCCACGCATATATACAAATGGATGCGAATATGGGGATTAATAAAGGGTGAAATTCACCCCATGCTGAAGATGTCGCATCACTCAACTCCCATCTCAGCCCTGTTTAGAAGGTTGAAGTAGGACGTAAGTTGTGTGCTGGCCCTGTGTGCTGGGAAATCCAGAGCGATGGGCTAGAATTTAGGAGACTGTGGTTCTATTCCCAGCTCTGTCACTAGCCTGCTGGGGGACTTGGGCAAACTACTTTTCCTCAGTTTCCCCAAAATGGGTTTAATGCTACTGACCTTCTTTGCACAGTGCTTTGAGGACAACTGAGGAAAAGTTCTGGAGAAGAGCGAAATATGATCATGACTCAGTGTGAACAAAAACTCCCCTGCCAATATTCTCCAGTAAATTGGGGCATCAATGACGGTCAAACCAAACAGCCCATTGGGACCCGAACAAATATTCACGAGCTCTCTTTTGCAGTCCTCAGCCAGCTCTCATTGTTATGCAGAAGTCCCTGCAATGGACCGTTGCTCATAGTAAAGCCAGCTGGCAACATAATCAAAGGAAAAAAATGGAAAGTCCCCCCATGCTACTCCATTGGCCAGTAGCCAGCTGCACTAGTCATGTGCTTTGGAGGAATTTTTCAGCATGCTACATGTGCAGCTCTTCTCTGGGGTTTATTGGAATGATGACTAGCGAAAGGCATTACATCAACACACAGTATTTCAGATCTTTTCACTGGGGACAGGGAGAAAATCGAACGGCAAAGAGACTACATACATTCTTTAAATGACCGGCTTTTTCCATGATAATCCAGCTGGTGCACAGTTCAAGCACATACATACATTCTAATGTATTTTATGTCGGTGCCATTGGATTAGCAATCCCTGAGCTCTGTCCACTGGATATTCTTATCTATTTCAGCCCCGCACGCTGTGCAATGGAACGAGCTTCCTTGAGTGTCTACCTATATGGCCTGCAGGAAAGAGGGCCTTGACCCACTGCTTGCCCACTCTAGGAACAAAGGGATTGCCAGATTGGCTCAGAGGTCCGTCAACTCCAGTATCCCGTCTCCGATAGTGGCCACCACCAGATTCTTTAGAGGACTGTATAAGAACCCCAAAGGAGACAAATGTGGGATATTCAGCAAATAACTGACTTCTTGGACCCATGGCAGTTCTGGGGGGAGAGAGCCATTGGTTCAGGTCCAACAGAATCTCATAGACTTTAAGGTCAGAAGGGACCATCATGATCATCTAGTCTGACCTCCTGCATGTCGCCGGTCACAGAACCTCACCCAGCCACTCCTGTAATAGATTCCTGACCTCTGAAATGTTGATGAATTGGAAAAGTCCATTTTAGATCTGTTCTGGAAAGGCGATTCAGACCTGGGTGCCCTGAAATGGGGTGTGGGTGGACACATCTAGCGGTCAGAGCAGTAGCAGTCAGGCCTAGTGCTTGGAGCAGGAGATAGCAGCCAGGGACAGAGAGGCAAGGATCAGAACTGTCATTAGGCACCAGTCAAAGGAGCAAGGCAGGAGCAGGGCTGGAACAAGGCTGGGAACAAGGCATGGACAGGAGCAATTGTAGATGCAGGAGTAAGCCTTGACCAGGCACTAGCCTTGTACTGCTGCTGAGCTTAAGAGCAGGGCTCGCAATGCCTCTTAGTCAATCAGGGAGTCTGATAGATCAGGAGATTCAGCTGCAGCTCAGCTGGATGATCCCAGGCTCAGCTGCAGGCCCCAATTCCTGACACCGAGTCACCCACATCCCAGCTGAGTGTGCTAGCCACTGGAGTGTGGGTTATAAAAGGGCAAGGGGGAAGGAGGGCTGCACCACCACCGCTTCCATCTTCTCCTCCAAATGGCCAAAACTGTTCCCTTCAAACCTGCACATAGTTTCAGATCAAGGGGAATTGTCTTTTCCATTGAATAACCTGTCCAGAAAATGTCACCCAGCTCTAATTAGCAGCAGGCTGCTGTCCCGAACAGCCCCCAAAGCAGCAGGAAGTCAGGGAAGAGATTTGGATCTGTAGCCGTAACGGTAGCATTTTATATTGTGCATCTTTTTGCTCCGGATCCTTTTCCAAGCCCAAGCCGCTGCAAACCCTAGCGTCTGCTCACGCCTGTCATTCTGAGACCCATCGTACAGAAGGGGAAAGCGAGGTCTGGCAAGGTTAAGTGACCTGTCTGTGGGTGCAAGTCGTCCCTATGCAGGACTCCAGTGCAAGCCCTGTACCCCACTGAAATCCCATTTCAGGCAGATGATTAAATGGTGAATTGGCTTTGTGCGAATCCCCCTCCCTCAAGTGTTCATGGCTCTGCCAGTGGCAGCGATGATCTGCCAACATTTGAACAGGGGTCTTCTGTAAATATTTCCATTCTAGCCTCTGATGAAGGCTGAGTCTGCTCAGAGAATGAAGAGGGAAGGGGGAAAAAGTATTTGTTTTCCCATTTAAACTAAACCACACATTCTCCTTGCCATCACTGAGGAGGGAGGCAGCATCCTTTGGAAAGCAGGCACCTCTTAAAGTGCACTTCACTGGGAATATTTATATCCTGTCACTGAGAAATATACCAAGTGTGTTGTTAGCCTAGCACAGCATTCAGCACGTGGAATATGCAAGGGGTCTTGGCCGTGGCTAAGAGGCAAAGCCCTGAGGAAAATTGTAGAAAATCAATTTCCGGATAGGGTTTTTCAACCATTCTGTTAGCCTCACTGAGAGCTGGCTGAAAAAAGGCAGTAAAAAATATCACAAAATCTGATCAAAAATTGGTAGAGGTCCCGTTCCCCCCCCCCCCCCAAAAAGTATGGAATTTTTGGAAAGTCAAAAAACTTCAGCCAGTTACAGAGCTGCTCCGAAAGACTAAAGCAAAAAGGGCAATAAATATTTTCATTCACATCTTTCAGGGTGGGTGTCGACATGCAAATGTTTGGGACAAAATCATGGAAACAAAATATTTTGACTAGCTCTAAAGTCAATACCTATTTATCTTAGACTTAGACAGGCTTCATTACCATCATATCTTCACAGCTGCCAGTCTTTAATGGACCTATCCTTACGACACCCCGGTGAGACAGAAAGGTCATATTATCTCCATTTTACAGATGGACAAGTGAGGCCCAGAGAGACAAAAGGCCAAGGTTTGTTTAAGGTATTTAGATGCCGAAAGACAGCAGCAGGTGCCTTAAAGGGGCTGTTAAAAGCACCTGGGCACCTACGGCCACCTGAAATCAATGATTTCAGAGCATTAGGTGTTTTTGAAAACCTTATTAGACACCTAGCTGCACCTTGAGGCATCTAAATCACTGTAAAAATCTGACCCTAAGTGGCTTGCCTAGGGTCATCCAGGAAGTCTGTGATGAAGCACAGACAAACCTGAGTCCCAGGCTACCACCTTAACCACTGGACACTCCTTCCTCTTGTACAGAATTTTATCCCCTAATAGGGAATTTAAGCCTTGTTACTGAGTTCTATAAGGTGGTTAAAAAAATCATTTTCTGTGGAACTCTCTAAGTTCAGAGCCACTTCTATAGAATCCCGGTTCATAACCATAGAGTCCAATCAATTTCATCCTTATGACATTTTATGGGAATTTTCCATATTGGAAAGAAAAGGATAAAAGCCCAGGATGACGAGAGAAGCCCACCAGACCGGTTGTGCTGTGTTTCCTGCAGACCAGTACTTAAGAGGCACTTAAAAGCATCTGGCTGCTGCTTCGAGAGGCACTTCAAGAGTTTAACTGTTCTCAAGCATTTTCACAGTTACCGTACTAAACGAAAGTGTGTACGTGTCTCTTCAGGCCAAGATATTACCCAAAGGTCCAGAGTACTCGTGGTTGTTAAAGATCCCAAACCTCTGTTCACGAGAGTGGCGAGAGCTAACTTAGAATCATAGAATATCGGGGGTGGAAGAGACCTCAGGAGGTCATCTAGTCCAACCCCCTGCTCAAAGCAGGACCAACCCCAACTAAATCATCCCAGCCAGGGCTTTGTCAAGCCGGGCCTTAAAAACCTCTACGGAAGGAGATTTCACCACCTCCCTAGGGAACCCATTCCAGTGCTTCACCACCCTCCTAGTGAAATAGTGTTTCCTAATATCCACCTAGACCTCCCCCACTGCAACTTGAGACCATTGCTCCTTGTTCTGTCAACTTGATGTCTTGAGTATTTACTAGTGATGGATCTGGAGACAAACTTTCCGAAAATTCAGATGTTCAGATCTGAGTTTTGTGGTCAGCCCTTTATAGTAATCCGACCTCTCTTAAAGATCCTGATTTAGAGTTACAGTGGAGTGACCCACGTGCTCAAATACCTTCCTGATTGGGGCTAGTCTTAGGATTTGGATCTTGAGTCAAACATTCTCAGAATTTGGGGTTGTTTGAATCTGGGGTTTGGTCCAGTAATTACAATGGGTACCATGAAAAAACAAGTGACCCCATTTTAAGAGACTAGCAGAGCAGGGATTTACTTATATTTAGAATGTATATTTCCATTTGCTATTTATATTGTATCACTCGCAGTCCAGTGTGCCTTATATATAGGTCTGCCCAACTTCCCTTATAGTGTGTGGATATAATAAATGTCTTCACTTTCTTTCCCATCCTATTGTGCCCTTTTGATGTGAATTTTTAAACAGGGATATTTACAGGGAGAGGGATGATTGGTTGTTGCAGTGTAACAGAGATATGATGGGAATGAATGATAATGATACCTAGCTCTTCCAACGTACGATTTCATAGAACTCAAAGGGTTCCGTAAAGGTGGCTACATTTCCTCATCCCCATTTTTAGATCAATCTTTTCTTCATCTGAAAAAGGGAATTTGGCAAAATCAGGACTTTTCATGAGAAATTTTTTTACTTGAAATCTTTTTGGGTGATAAAAGGGGGGTTGAACTTGTCAGTGCACTTCATTTTGACATTTTCCAAATAACAGATTCTTCAAATGAGTTTTTATTTGAAAATTTCAGCTAATTATAGTAAAAACAATTTGCTTCCAATACAAAAAGGGTCAAAGTTGAAACAGAAACAAAACCCTTCTGATTGAGCTGAACAGAAAAATCTTTTTGGATTTTCAGTTCATGAAAATATCCAAAATGTTGTAGTTTTGCCCCAAAGCAACATTTTTCGATATCGCAAACATTTTCTCGGGATGAGAAATTCTTTTCCCTCCCAATCTATCCATTTTACAGATGTGGAAACTGAGGTAGGGAGGCACAGTAACTTGCCCAAGATCACACAGCAGGCAGGTGGCAGAACCAACAACACACCCCTTATCTCCTGACTCCCAGGCTGCTGCTTTACCCACAGGTCCACACTGCCACATATGTCAATGAGAGCTATTATGGCCAGAGGGGTAGCAGGTGGTGGATTTCAGCAGCTCAGTGTAATTGTTTATTGCCATGCTATTTTAAATTCTGAGAAGTACTCACCAAGCATGGGAAGGGTGCTCCTGATATGTATGTTTAAATATAAAATAAATAAATACTGAGTCTCACCCCAGATGCAGCTGCATTTCATTGATGGTGAAGTTATTTTTGCAGAATAAACCTTGGAAACCACTTGAAGATGAGAGATGCTATGAGACGCTCAGCTCCACCACTGACTCTCCTTGCGGAAACTCACTTCACCTCCACATCCTTCAGTTTCCCGATCTGAAAAATGCTGGTACTGACCCTTCTGTGTATGGTGCTTTGGGTCTCTCAGATGATGTGCGCTGGATCAAGGCTAAGGTTTATGACAAAACCTTCAGCAATAACAGGGCATGTGTCCCCCTAGAAGGAAGAAGTAGCTCAAATGGAGCAAGTTCCAGCATGAGCAATACAATAAATACACATAAACTGAAGTAGCCTAAATGTCAATTAGCACTGCTGGCTGACCTGCTGATGCCCAGGGTGACTCTGATGGGAAAATGTTCCCCACCCTGGCTCTCACTGGCTTCTTGAAGATAACATCCTCGCCTCGTGAGGCTTTGTGGTCTCATATCAGTGCGACTGGGCTCGTACAACCATTCTCACAGGGCTCCGAGAAGATGACCACATCTGTTATTCTTAGCTCAGTGCAGCACCGCTGGGAGCCCTGCAAAGAGCGTTGAGTCTTGGAGCCTGTTCTTGGCTTGTGATTAGCTGTATTTGCTTAAGAAAAGAATTAATAACCACTGTGGAATAATTGTTCCTTCCTTTCAATTGAGGTTAGTTAATATGTGTGCATGGTAATCTTTTTCTTAAGTTCCTGGACATAAATCACTTCGCTGAAGAGAGACTGCGGCTTGGAACCAAAGAACAAGCCACACAAATAGCTACTGATTGGGCCAAGGCTTGTGTGGCTTCTCCTTATCACTGTTATAAATGGCAGCAGAAATAATGGGTCCAGACCTAACAAATGGCTCTGTGTCAATGAACATAAGAATGGCCAGAGTGGGTCAGACCAATGGTCCATCTAGCCCAGTGTCCTGTCTGCCAACAGTGACCAATATTAGGTACTTCAGAAGGAATGAACAGAACAGAGCAATTATTGAGTGATCAATCCTCTGTTGGCCAGTCCCAGCTTCTGGCAGTTGGAGGTGTAGACACACCCAGAGCATGGGGTTGCATCCCTGACCATCTCGGCTAATAGGCATTGATGGAGCCATCCTCCAGGAGTTTATCTAATTCTCTTGTGTACCAGTTATACTTTTGGCCTTCACAACATCCCCTGGCAATGAGTTCCACAGGTGACTGAACATTGTGTGAAGAAAGATTTCCTTGCAGATAAGATTCATTTGTGAAATTACAACATTATCCTTGAAGAAGCTTTGGGCTTGATTCTCATCTCTGATAAGCGTGTGTAAAGCAGGAATAACTCCACCCATATATTGCACCCATGTACCAGCAGCGAGTAATCAGGATGGAGGCCAATGAGCCTGGTGCAACCAATTACACCACTGCCATCTGAGTGCAAAGAAGATGTGAAATGCCACTGTTCTGCTTTGCTGGCATGCTACACTCATGTGGCCCAGCTGTAAATGCACCAGGCCCATGCCCCCAGAGAATCAGACCTCAAATGTGTCTAAAGAACAGTGGCTCTGGTTCTGTTCATGGCTTCGTCACTGACATTCTGCGTAACACTGGACGAGTCCCTACCCACCACCATGCCTCAGTTTCCCCATCTGCAGATTAGAGGGAGTGATGCTTCCCCACCTCACTAAATTAATATTGGTGAACCCCAGTGAGATGTGAGGCTGACTACTAGCATCACTGGAGCTTGCTCAAGCTGTGGTATTTGAATCTGAATCTAGGTTTTGAACACCTCAAATATTGGAGGTGTGGGGCTTTGGGGTTTGGGGGTTTTGGCTTATCCCATTGCAAGTGTAAGCAGGGAATGGTCCCGCTATTGTGGAGAACTTTCCTGGCTTATACACGACCCAGGTGAAATGGGCTAGCGAAAGGATCTGAGCCTTTGCTCCCATTTCCACCCAGAGGCCTGCCTGCCCTCAAGGGCTCCCCTTCCACTCTCCCATGTGGCAGAGTCCTCATAATCCCGACAAGGCTTGGCCCAGGATTCCAGGGGGGCTCGACCCCCAGGTCACTTAGGGCAGAACCTAGGGTGTCCCCAGTCCGGAGCGCTCTTTCTGCACTGGACGCTTCCCTGACCCACTGATCATTGCATATAGCTCAAAGCAAATACAATTTATTAAACAGCAACCAATTTAAAAAAATAAGGAAAAAACTGGGAAAGGTTAAAGGAAAACACACAACCCTGCTCTGTGGCATGGGGATGTCACAACCAGAGTCTCTGGAATGTCAGGGCAGTTCACCGTCTGCTTTTAACAAGCCGAGGCCTCCTGCACAGGCCCTGGCTGTGCTGCAGGGAAGCTGGGGTTGGACACTTGCTCTGGCGGTGGCCACACACTCTCAGGCTCTAGGTGGCAGGACCCTTCTTCCCAGCGTCACCCTCACCTCGTCAGAATTACGATCCCCCTCCAAATCTGGCCTGCAGGGCCTCTTGGCTGGGGGCATCTCCCTGCTCTGGGCCCTCTGCCCAGGGTCCCCCTCGCTCTCCCGAGCTGCTTCCCGCACCCGGCTCTGGCCTGCTCCAGCCACAGCTCCAGCCCCACTCTGCTTCAGCACTTCTGCTGCTCTGCCTCCAGCCCCCTGGGCTACTTTTTCTGGCCCCTCTGGCTCTGGTTGCTGCAGCTCTGCTCCCAGCACTGACCTGCTCCCTGGGCTCCTTCTCTGGTTCCCTGGCTGTCCCAGCTCTGCTTCCCAGCCCAGCTTGGGCCTGTGCTCTCCCCTTAGCTTGGTCCCACTCTGTCTGACCCAGGCAATTTCAGTTCACACGGAGGATGGGACCCCCCCAGCCTACTGACTCCCTCATTAGCCTGCCCATCCTGTCAATCATGTCGACCCAGAGCACTGGCCTCTCCCCATTCCCCTGGGGGATTGTTAGTCTCAAGGTCCTGATTTCCCATCCACCCTTCCCGTTCCTTTTGTTACAGGGAGCTTGCTAAAAAAACCCTAATGAGTTGTAGTAAGAGGCCAGCAGTCCCCTTATACAAGGAGCAGAATCTCTGGCAGAGCTGCGGGCTGGATGGGAACGGGGGTCTGAATCCCCCTGAGGAAGGCAGAAGGTAATTACTTGCATTGCCGGTGAAAGTCACCCCCGGGCTGATGACCATTGTGAGACCTGTGTAACCAGTTAGAGGGCGTGAGTGGTGCATGGCCTGGTGCTGCTGGCTGCAGAGGAATTTCACCCAAAGTTAGGGTGTCTCCCCTGGGGAAGGTGTAATGCCCAGGTCCACACGTGCTATGGTCCCGGACCCACAGCAGATGTGAGACCGGTGCAGCTGCCAACCACAGAGCCTGGCGCCCGAGCTCAAGCAAGAGAGAGCCGTGCTTTCAGCTCTGGAGATCCTGGGGCCAACCAAGACAACAGCCAACACAACAGCACCTAACCTTATGGTAGAGCTTTGGGTTGGGATAGTCTAAGGGCTAGACCAAGGGTGGCCAACCTGAGCCTGAGAAGGTGCCAGAATTTACCATGTACCTTGCCAAAGAGCCACACTAATACGTCAGCAACCCCCCATCAGCTCCCCCGCAGCTCCAGCACCTCCTGCTGATCAGTGCCTCCCCCTCCCTCCTCACACCTCCCAATCAGCTGTTTTGTGGTGTGCAGGAGGCTCTGAGGGGAAAGGGAGGCTTGAGGGCATGGCAGGCTTGGGGGAGGGGGCAGAGTGGGGGCAGGGCCTGTGGCAGAGCCAGGGGTTGAGCAGTGAGCACCCCCTGGCACATTGGAAAGTTGGCGCCTGTAGCTCCAGCCCCGGAGTCGGTGCCTATACAAGGAGTCGCATATTAACTTCTGAAGAGCCGCATGTGGCTCCAGAGCCGCAGGTTGGCCACCCTGGGCTAGATGCTCAACACTCGCTAAGATCCCATCGGCGGCATGCACCCAACTTCCTTTGATGCGTTCGAAATCCCAGCTGTCGTGCACTACTGGTTCAGCGAGAATGGGGTCGCTAGATCCTCAATACCATTTTATCCAACACACTGCATTTTCTTTGACCACCTCCCACATCAGCATCGGTTTGCCCTGAACCTACTCAGATCACAGCCCCCAGCTGAGAATCAACCCACCAGCTATTGACCAGCTCTGAATCTGGCAGGTGAAAATACTCTGGCATGACCTCGCTCCCCCATCCATACTGCTCAGCGTTGTGAGCTGCACCAAAAGACAATAGGCCTGGTGGATGTTGCCTTTGCCAGGCTATTCCAGTGAAAACCTGTTCAGCGGGAACCCTACAGGAATAAAACCCATAATTACACAGCCAGGTGGCCTAAAGTTGGCCCCTCATACTGTGCCTATTAGAGACTCACTCCACTCTGCTAACTAGGCAGAGAGCTGCTAAAACATAACCCCACGTTTGTTATGCTAAACCCACAGTAAATCTGTCATAGCCGTTCAGGCACTAAAGCGCGACTGTGGAAAATATGTTGACCTGTGATTGGATAGTGGCAGAAGGGCACTTTGCTATTGTTTCACCATCATAAAATTCCTTGAAGGGCTATTCGTTATAAGGATCAGAGCTCTGTAGCACAGTTCCTCAGCTGGTGTGAATTGGCAGGGAGCCCTTGAAATCAGTGGGGCTGTGGTGACGAGCATCAGCTGAAGATCTTGCACCTACATCTACAATAGTGATTGTTATTCTCTGCCCTGCTGCCAACAGCCTGTCTACTCAATGCCCAGAAAAACCCAGATGGGGACATTTTAAATAAATCTCTGCACTGAGGACAAAGGTGCTGAAGGTTAGTTTGTATTTTAAAGTTGTTGTTAAATATTTTAGCTAATTGGGAAAATGTAATCAGAACTGAGACTCTGCACAGTCTGGGTGGGGTTCTTGATCCCTCTGCCCAGGGCTGATTTGAGCTGTCAGTCATTTGAGCAAATCCCACTGGAGCAGAATATGTAACTATCTTCTCCTCCCCCTTCCCAGCTGGGTGGATGGGTGTGACTCCCAAGGAGCCTGGTATGGCAATCCAATGGAAGGCTGAGATGTGTTGGCAGAGCTGCAAGGGAAGAATTTACATCTATGTAGTGGAAGGGGTAGCTCAGTGCTCTGAACATGAGCTTGCTAAACCCACAGTTGTGAGTTCAATCCTTGAGGGGGACATTTAGGGAACTGGGGTAAAAATCTGTTGGGGGAGGGGTCCTGCTTTGAGTAGGGGGTTAGACTAAATGACCTCCTGAGGTCCCTCCCAACCCTGATATTCTATGGGCTGGTAGAACCATGTGGGAGCCCCAGGACTGACCCAGCAGTGGGTGCAGTAAGTTGGAACTGAGGTGCATCAGTAAACCCGTGAGTGGGGGCTCAGGCGGGGTGTGTATATGTTAGCAGAGCTGTGAGGGTGGATGAAGATTGAAACTACAGGGAGTTGTGGGGCCTGATTCTCCCTTTCCTTGTGTTAGTCATTTGCAAAGTGAGTGTGACACACTACCAGGCTAGTAAATCATAATACTGCTGTGCAACCCAGGGGTGAGAATTTACTTAGGACAGTAGCCCCATTAATGTCAGCTGGGACTATGTGTTTAATAAGTGCATAACACCAGGAGTAAAACTTGCAGTCTTGGCAATAATTGTGTAGCCACAACATTTAGGCCTAGATTCTTTATACTAAGGACTTCTCCACATAGGGAAATTGACCAGAATAGCTATTGCAAAATAGAACAGTTAGAGCTATTCTGCAGTAGCTCCCTGGGGGGATGCTCCTATTCTGCAATAAGGGCCCTTTTTCTGATTTAGCTTAATCTACTTTGGCCCTGATCCAACAAAACACTTGAGCACATGCTTTATAGACTGTAAAGCCAGAGGGGACCGTCATGATCATCTAGGCCGACCTCCTGCACATTGCAGGCCACAGAACCTCACCCACGCACTCCTGTAACTGACCCTTAGCCTCTGGCTGAGTTACTGACATCCTCAAATAATGGTTCAAAGACTTTGAGTTACAGAGAATCCACCATTTACGCAAGTTCAAACCTGCAAGTGACCTGAGCCCCATGCTGCGGAGAAAGGTGAAAAACCCCAGTTCTCATTTTCAGCATGACCAGAACCATTTTCATTTACATGAAGGCCTCTTCTTTAAACCGTGACCCACTGACTCCCCTGGGACCACTCATGCATTTAAAGCGATGTGCTTTTCTACTTTGGAGCCCTTACACATGGGCGGCGTGTGGCTCTGGCATTTGGGGAGGATTGCCCAAGCGCCAGATGTTCCCCTTGTTCCCAGACCGTGTCCCCCGGCTCCACCCGAGGACCTGCTCCCGCTCAGACTCACCCCCCTGATGTCCCACCCACACCCCACTCCTGCTCTGCCCAAGGCCCCACTCATGCTCGGTCCCCTCACCCACCTCTTGTTGAGTTCTTCCACTCCCGAGACCCCCACCACTCACTGAATTCCACCCCTCTCCCAAAGGCTGCCCACCCACTGCTTGCTGAGTCACTCCACCCGCTTCCCCAAGACCCCCCGCTGCCCGCCGCTTGCTGAATCCTGCTGCCTACGCCCTCACAGTTGGGGATGCTGACACAGAAGGCCAAATTCAGACCTGATGTAATCGGGGTGTGTGTGTGTGCAACCTAGCATTTCCCCCCTCAACCAAACCCAGCTGGGTTTTCTTGCCTTGCCCCCACAATCCTTTGCAGCTGCAGAGCAGAATCATTGTCCGTAGTCTATTTTTCAGTACTTTATCCAATCCAAACCACACGCAGTTTGGCTGCTGGTTACTTAACACAGTGTCAGACCCAGAAAAGCCAGAGTGCAGTCTTTAAACGTGCCCCTCCGTGCATCACTCCTGCACGCTGGGCTATTTTTAGACTTTGGCACTGAGTTTTCAAAGCTTTGGTGGGAGGAGATGAGGGTGGAGGGAGAACAAAGGGTCACTTTGTTACCTCATAGGATGTTTCCTAGCCTTTCTGCTCCCGGACATTGAGCATTCAGCCAGGGTACAGTGTACAGTCCTATCTGCAGGTGAAAACCGAAGAGCAGGCTGGGCTAGGGGTGGGCAGGAGAGTTTCCTCACTGCCTCGTGACAGCCACTTGTGTCTCCTGAAAAATGAGCCCTCACAGGGCTCTGTGCAGGGTGAGCTGGGTCTGCTAGCAGCTGTGGCAGCCTGTGCTGGGATCCTCAGGGGTCCTAGATGCTCCTGCACTGAGGAGCCATCATGGCTGAGGGACTAGAGCTGCCAACTTGGTTGGCAGGAGACCTGGGGTCTGTTCTTGGCCCTGCTCCTGACTTAGGGAAGTCAGTTGGGCCCCAGCTTCAAACATGGGTGTCTGAAGACTGGCTTGATTCTCCTCTCGCGTGTCCCAGCGTCACTCCACGGACTTTCCGCTGCTTTCCACCGGAGTAGCAGGCCTCGCCGGCTCTAACAGGACAGCGGAGGTGAGTGAGGATTGGCAGAGCAGGGAATGCTGGTGCTTGAGGCTTCCGTTGCAGGTGTCCGGCACTGCCACCGAGCCAGCACAGCAGTGCCGGCCTCGGTCACTTCTTAGGAGCCTGTCGCTGGCTTTGTGGGCAGCTGGGGAGCAGCTCACCTGCTGTGTGAGTCAGGGCTTCGGTCCCTAGAACAGGCCCATCTCTGAAGGTGGGCACCTAACGTTTAGGAGCTGCCAGAACAGAAGACGTGATGGCTATTGTCTCCCGGCCCGTGTGCCAGAGCGGGCCTTCTCCATCCCTCCCCAGCTCCCCATGGCAGGGGGCGTGGAGACAGCCTCCTGGCATTTCCCCCGGCCTCCGTCTGAAGGCTTCTCAAGGTAAACCCTTGAAGGAAATTTATCCTGCATTCAATAATAAGCAAACCCCCCCTGTGCCTGGGCCTTGGTCAGGATTAGCAGCACGCCTGGCCCCGCTGGCTTCCCCCACTAGGAGGGCAAACGAAGTTCACATTAACTCAGGGCTGTGCCCTGGCTCTGGTGCAGAGGTGGTTGGCACAGGGGCTGTTTGTACTCTGTCATTGTCCCTCACTCCCCTCTGGGGAGCGTCGGCTGAAGCCAGCAGCCCCTGTCCTCAGGTGCAGTGTGGCAGAGGTAGGTTTTAGAATCATAGAAGATCAGGGTTGGAAGAGACCTCGGGAGGCTTTTCTAAAGCATCTGGAGCTCCTTGGGGGATTTCCCTCCCTCCCCCTCCTCTCTGCAGCCCCTGGCAAGTTGATAGGCAGTGCTCCGAGAAGTAAAATAACCTGCCTCTGCTTAGGGAAGCAGGATCAGAGATTTCATTAAGGGCCTGCCACTGTTCCCAGTGAAGCCGATGTCAAAACTCTGTGGAACCCGCCCTGTCCTCATCATACCAGTCCAGCTTCCCTTTGCCTAGGGGAATCCCTGGCACAGGTGGTGCTACGTCACATGCTTTCTGTCCTCCCAGGTAAGGGCATGTTTCCTGCGTAGGAGCGGTGTGGGCAGAGCAGGCTGAGTTTCAGTGATCCCGAGCCACTGACCTACCCAGACGGGGCTTTCCAGTCAGTGTAAATTAGAGCTGCACTTCAGTGGCTCTACTTTGTACTAGGGGCTAATTGATCCCCTAAGGGCGGAGGTGTTGAAAGGTAGTGGGAAGCAACCTCCGGGGGGTGGGGTGAGAGAGGTTCAGTTTAAATTTTGGCCAAGAGGCCTGGTGGACTCTGATTTTATCTAAGCAAGCTCGCTGTCTCAGGTTCAGACTGCATCCCACTGTTCAGTGACACAAAGAGGGAGAGGAAAGACTAAGTGCATTTCACCCTTCCATACCTGACGGCTCCTATCCAATGAGAGAGAGAGCTCACCGCCATGAGATGGGACCTTTGTGTTGTGTCTCAGGGAAATGTTCTGTTTCCATGAGCAAGTCCACATTCTCTGACCCCAAGCGAGGTCCTGGACCATGAGAGAGGCTCTGTTCACAGAATTTCTAGCCATCCCCCGCATCAGGGACCATCACAGCAAGGGTCAAGAAAGCTGGTTATTTCCATATTTCCAGCTCTGTTTTTGCAGATGCAGGTCCTGACATCAAGAGTAAAACTCCTGTTGGCTTCAATGGTAGCAAGACTGAGACTTCAAGAGGTTTCGAGAAGGTTTGATGGGGCATCCAGATTTTAGGGTGATTGTTTCTTTGAACTGAGCCTCTGGCTGTTTTGAGGTTTACTGTCACTCAAGGGCATGACACCAGGAGGTTGTGTGGGTGTGCCATTATGCCTGTACCCTCATACAACTAGACAGCAGGGAAGTTGTGTGTCCTTCAGTTAGGTCCATTTCCAGACCCAATACTTTCATCAGCACCTGTATTTCTGACCTATTCTTATAGTATGGAGAGGATTGCATGGAACTGGATAGGGCAGGTCATGGACCACAGAAAAAACAGTTCCGTTCCCAAACCCCTTTTTGGTAGAGACTGGAAAGTGGTTCCTTGGCTGTCACAAGGCTCTGGAGATGTCCCCACTCTTTCACTCATAGAGATGACGAGGCCAGGTCAAGAGAGGGACACATCGATGAGGTGGCATTGGGAAAGTTTCCATACTGCTGCCTGGGCTGTACCTGCTCTGTAAGTAGATAGTGACCTTTTGCCTCCTGGGCTATTAAACTTTTCATGAGTGTTGCAATTTTTTGTATTTCTTGTAAGCATGGGGAAGTCTGGAAAAAAAGAATGTTGACAATGGAAAAACTAACCTGGGCCAGAAAGCAGAGATTAAAGAAGTGCTTTGAAATCTGATTTCCATTCATGTGATTCCCGGAAAGAAACCCAGATTCTCCACACTAACTGAAAAATGAGTTTTGTTTTCTAATGCGTCTCCCTATGAGTCAGCCATCTTCCATGACGAGAGATTGGGATTAGGGGGGCATCAGCAGCTCTTGGAACAGAGCTGGGGAAGGAATTGCTCCTCTGCCTTAATTCTAAGTTTAAAATGAATAAAAAGTGTGAAAGAGGCCTGGGAACTCGCTCCCGGAGCTACCAGAATCAGCACTGCCGTTTGCATACTCTGCTCTGTGACATGAGGCTATAAAAACAGCACAGGGCTAAAATACTGGTCGTGGTGGGGTGGAGACTCACTGAACTAGGACCAGATCCTTAGCTGACATAAGTCAGCATTGTCCCATTGACTTCAGTGGAGCTATATTGGTTTACACCAGCTGGGAATCTGGTCCTTTGGGTCTAATAGAGCTTTGTTGATTGATGTCAGCTGAGGATGTGTCTTGGGTTTCAGTGAACCCGGGAGGGAGTGTGGGGAGAGGTGAAGATGGGGAAGGGAAGGGTCATAAGGGGTCAATCGAACCCTTGTGTCACAGACTCATCCATGCAACCATACCTGCTGATTCCAGCACCACCCACAGCCCATCCACCATTCAGCAATGACAGCAGCAACAGAGGGACAAAGAGGATGGGCCTGGAGAAGAGAAGAGGGAGTGGGAGGAGCTCCAGCATCAGCAGCTCATGAATATTTAACAGTACAGCGTGGCCAATAAGAAAGCACCCACCACTCCCTCGATCTCTCCCATTATCCTCTTGTGTTCACAGATGTTTCACCATAGGCTGGGAAAGAGATGCCTAGTGCCAAGAGATAAAGGCCCACTTTGGGTCTTAATAAATGGCAAGACAGATGCCAAGAGCTGTGTGTAAATGGGATCGCCTGCCATTCTGACCCCCTGCTTCCAGGCAGAGAAAAGATCCAAGGGAGACCCGCTTTTGGCTGTATTGTCATGACACATCTGAATGCCAGAGTACAGACCCAGCGCTTGCGCGCTCTGCCGCACAGGGTTATCTAGCCATTAGAATATCATTAATTCTGGATGCTGCACCTAAGCCTGCCACTGGCCTGGGGCAAGTCACTTCCTTTCTGATAGAATGGGGAGGTTTGCGTGATGCTTATAACGTAAAGAGTTTTGAGAGATCCTTAGAATCCTGGTTGCTGGAGATGCTTGGCATCTTCAGCTTTCACTAGTATGAACAGGGACTGTGAAGACTCATAGATTTCATGGCCTGAAGGGATCACTACAATCATCTAGTCCAACCTCCTGCAAAACAGAGGTCATAGAATTTCACCTAGTAATCCCTGCATCCAGCCCATATCTCACAGTTGAGCTAGAGCACGTCTTTAGGAAGCCATCCACTTTTGACTTAAACACTTCAAATGATGGAGAATCCTCACAAAATGAAGCCACAGTTTGCTTAATCCCATGTCCGTTATTGAACATGGCAGATTTGCCCTCTATTGCACTGACAAAATAAGCACATAAATCCATATCTGTGTTGTTGTTATTGAAAAAGGAGAGATGGGGAAAGAAAACAACTGTTTATAACTTGGGAAACTCTGGGAAAACAGGACTCAAACTCTCTAATTGAAAGCATTCACGGGAGTTGTGAACACATCAAGCCATAAATGACTAAAACATGTCCCTACGTTAGAGTTATGAAAAAGATATTAGTGTGGGTTTTTTTTCCTCCTCTTTTAAAGGGATTTGATGTGATGCCAAAATATCAGAGTTTGAGCTTTTTCTCTCTCTCTTTTTTGCAAATGATGAGATGATGCCAAAAATGCTCATGAATGTAATTTTCTCTAAAAATACACTGAGTGGTGGGGGGAGCTGTCTCCTAATATTGGACATGTAATTCTTTGTTTTGCTTCCATTTCGGGGGGGGGCAGAAAATGATTTCCTCAAAGAACTGGTTGGAGTTTGCTGGAAGGCGGCGTGAAAGCTGGTGGGAGTAGAGAATGAACATTTGGATGTGGAGTCCTAGTTTGGAGGGAGATTTTTTTTTTATCTCATTTTTACTTCACATCAGCAAATCCCTCTCCACCCCAAAGTTGTGGCATGTTCCCAGAGCTACTGATTTTTAAAGACCCTGGATTATGATGAGTTCTGGCTGCTCTGAAACCCTGCATGAGCTGCAGTCTGCCTGCAAATTAAGGCCATTTTTGGAAATGTACAAAAGAGATGGTGCGCTAAATGGGGCAATCTCTTTTTAATCTGCTCCAGCCCTGATGAGTAGGATTGTACAGTCTACGTTTATAGCTCTCTGCCTTGATGTGAGAGACAGATAGAAATGATTGTTCAGGAACCCCCACCAACTTGAGCCACATATTTTATTTACAATACAGTACAGCAGGGGTCGGCAACCTTTCAGAAGTGGTGTGCGAGTCTTCATTTATTCACTCTAATTTAAGGTTTTGCGTGCCAGTAATACATTTTAATTAATGTTTTTAGAAGGTCTCTTTCTATAAGTCTATAATTATAACTAAACTATTGCTGTATGTAAAGTAAATAAGGTTTTTAAAATGTCTAAGAAGCTTCATTTAAAATTAAATTAAAATGAAGATCCCCCCTGGGCCGGTGGCCAGGACCCGGGCAATGTGAGTGCCACTGAAAATCAGCTCACGTGCCGACTGCGGCACACATGCCATAGGTTGCCTACCCCTGCAGTACCGTATCTCTCAGTAAATTGCTTCCCAGCTGGAAGCAACTGACTATTGAGTATTGACAAAATGTACAAGTGCTTATACATAAATGCTGGAAATCTAAATACTAAGATGGGTAAACTAGAGTGCTTGCCATTAAATGAGATAATAGCATCATGGAAACTTGGTGGAATGAGGGTAATCAATGGGACAGGTAATAGCAGGGTACAATTACAGTGCAGCACTAGGAATATACTATTGAACACCTGACCAGGATGGTGACAGTGACTGTGAAATGCTCAGGGAGATTAGAAAGGTTACAAAGGCAGAAAACCCGATAGTGATGGGGGATTTCAACTATCATCATTATTGACTGGGTACATGTCACCTCAGGAAGGGATACAGAGAGAAAAATTTTAGACACTACAAATAACTGCTTCTTGCAGCAGCTTGTCCTGGAACCCACAAAGGGAGAGATAATTCTTGATTAGGATCTGATCCACGTGGTGAATATAGCTGAACTGTTCAGTACTAGCAACTCTAAGGTAACTAAATGTAACATCCTTCTGGTGGGGAAAATGCCAAAGGAACCCACCACAGTAGCATTTAATTCCAGAAAGGGGAACCACGCAAAACGAGGAAGCTAGCTGAACAGAAATTAAAAGGAACAGTCACAAAGGTGAAATGCCTGAAACCTTGTGGAGACTATTTAAAAACACTGTCATAGAGGCTCAAATGAATGTCTACCCCCCCCAAAAAACCCAGTAAGAGGACCAGAAAAATGCCACCCTGGTTAAATAGCAGAGTGAAAGAAGTGGTTAGAGGCAAAGAAGCAGCGTTTAAAAACTGGTTAAATAAAATGAACAGAAGGTTTAATAAATGATCTATAGGTGTCACAAACGTGTTACAGACATAAGCGGCATGTGCTGTCACAGATGGTTGTAAGCACACCAGCAGAAGGTCTTACAGTGGCCATAAGCACCCTGCTGACCTGTTGGGCTCTATAACCATCTATTGCTGTTGCCTAACCATTGCCTGACTCCGTCTAAGCTACTTATAAATGAAACGTTAGTAGCAAGTGTAGTCATGGGATGTGATCCAGTCTGCTAGTGCTTTCAAGCTGAGGTTTTGCTGTTTCGACTCTATGAAACTGTTTCTCTTGTTCTAACCAAAGGCTCCCTAAGGTCGAGGAATCAAGCTGACAAGACAAGAACAGGTTTAATGAAGATGTGCCGATCCTTCGTCTTGCTAGACGCAGCATGAGCTGCTCGTTCATTTCTCTATTTAGGAAACATTTTTAAAAGATACCTAAACCAAGGCTCTGGTCACCCTAACACCTCATTAATAAAAGTTAACTCCCAGCCACATTAAAGTCATCAATTCAACAAGAACTCAGCCTACAGTGACTCCTTACCACCCTTGTCGTCACTATGTGACCCGTATCCTCCACCTGCTCCCCAAACCCTATCGAACAGGTGTCTCTTGCAGTTCATTCCACCATCTTCCCTCTGCCTCCTGGAGATTTCTCATTTACAGTCCATCTGGTTCAGCTCCCTGTATCATTTTCCTGGAAAGACATGCCCCAAAATGAAAGCTCTCAAGGTCTCTGTCCTTGGGGAACCAGATGGGACAGTCAGATAGACAGAGGCTGCCTGACAGCTTGTGGTTAACACCCAGGGTGATTTTTATGGTGAAGCATTTAAAGGAAATATGTCAAAAATCAAATGGATTCCTGCAGAAGCACTGCTCATTGGTCCAGAAGGACAATATTAAAAACACAAGTTTGCTGTGTAGACTCAGAATTCTGGAGCAAAATTCATCTGATAGATATTCTGCTGGGAAACAAGTCTCCCACCATGTCAGAGTCCTGGCAGCCATCTTTAGATGAAAGAACAAAGAGAGCTTGGAAGTTTAATCTGACACCAAGCGAGCACATGAAAGCCAAGGATGGTTTGATGTCCTGGAAGAATCACCTCTATGTTCCTGACCAGGGCTTGGAAAGAAATGAAGCGCAGGCAACCAGGGAAAGAGTCACCCCAGTTCTAGAGAAGGGACATCAAAGTCATTGTGTGGATAGGGCTAAAGTCCAGTTTTAATAGTGGCCCATGGAATAAATGTGACGCTCTATACTCCTCTTAATCCACTGCTGAGTGGCCCATGGAATGAATACATGGAGAGCAGGGCCAGAATCTGGTCTATATGGAGTAACAATATGTAAAGTTCTTATTATTTATCTTTCATTAAATATAATATTGTTACAGTCAGCTTGGCTCAGTGGGAAAATCTACTCTCCTTTAAGGCCCCCAATATGACTCCTTTTATTTCTCTTTTTCCCCATCCTCCTTTCTCCCTCCTTCCTCCTTGTTCTTTTGTCCCATCTATATTTCCTTCCTTCTGTATTTCCTTCCCTACAGCTGCTCCCAAGTCCCCAGTCTGTTGGCTTCACTCCTAATCTGCAACGGAATAGCTCACACTAAAGTACCATCACAGAGTTTTAGAGTTAACACCCCAGTGAGTTGAATGGCAGATGGAGGGGCTCTCCTCTCTTGGAGTTATCGTTTCAGGCTCTCTGCAGACTCAGGAAGGTATCAGAGCATCGATTACACTCAAGTCAGGTTTTCAAGCTTTTCTCTGCAATCATGAGGGCTAGAAAATGGCGCTCTTTTTCCAGACCAAAGGCCGAGATGAAGCAGAATTGGAATATGCCACATGGGCCAACTAAATTACATTAAGTAGATTGGATCCAGCCAGCAGGCCAGTTGGCAATTGGATGGCTGCAGCTGCTCTTGTGGAGGGTGTTGGGTGTGGCTGGAGAGGTCAACGGGTCACTGTTTACCCAGCAATACAGGATTCAAAATGCTCGATATCACCAACTCCAAACTTTAAAAAATCACCAGTCAGGCTTCCAAAACTTGTGGAGCTGGCTTAAAAATCATGAGGGGTTTGTGTATTTGTTTTTTAAATAATAAATTCTGAATTATCTTTTTATTTCCTTTCTGGTTTCTGAGCATTCAGGATGCACTTGGGTCACATAGTAAAGCTTTTCTCCACAACCAGGCAGGCTAGAAACCTCCTTTTGTTGTTAAACGGAAGCCAAGAGTTTCACATCATCACATGACTCCAGGAGTTGGGTCTGTGAGTAAAATATCAAATATCACTGGGCTCACGATAAAAATTGGCCACGCAGAATGGTGATTCCAGAGAGCTGCCTGCTGCAAATGGGAGCAGGCTGTTCGTGCATGTAAAAATAAAAAGGAATGTATTTTTTTAACACAAGTCATCCTTGCATTAATGTGAAGAACAGAGAAGTGTGACCTACTGCTTAGATTCCCTAGGCCAAGTGGACAGATCTCCTGGGTTGAACCGCTAACTACCTCTGCCTCTCTCTTAGGGATGCCCTTCCTTGCAAATGTGCACAGCTATCCGTGCCCAAACCATGTTGTAATAAAAGGTCTTTTCCTCATGTCTAATCTCTGTGGGGCTCTGACTACAGCTTCATGCTGTATAAACTTCTTGGGAAAACATCCAGGTCATGCCTATGATTGTGCTTTCGAAGGAATTTACAGGTTTATGTCAGGCAGTTTCCAGCAGCAAACATCAAAGCGCCTGGTTTTCAGTTTTTAATTAACCTTAATCGATCATGACAGCTCGTTCATTCAACATTTTGAGACGACAAGACAGATTTGAGGAAATACCCAATTACAGGAGATTATGCGTATCAGAGGACAGTGGATGCTGCTGTATATTTTCACTGAACCTAAAAAGAAAATCATTCCAATAGAATTAAAGTTGAGGCCCTAAAAGCAAGTGAAGTCAGTTTGGAGGAGCCTCCAACTCAAATACCAGAATGGACAGCTCATACTTACAGCTTTCCACAGTTAGGAGACACCTTGCCCACCCAACAGGCTTGGTTTTCTATTGCCATGTATCCTGTGGAGTCATGTCACCCTATGCCAAGTGATCAGAAGTTGCTACCATTTGTCAGCATTTCACACCCACATGACACAAGTGGGCATACCTGTCCAAGGCTGTGAAGAATCAGCGCATTTCCCAAGGCAACATCCACAACTGTATCACGGTGCCTTTAAGCCAAGAATAAGCCCTGTCCAGGGGACCTCTACTCCTGGGCTGCAGCCAGCTCTTCTCATTCTACGTCACCTCTGCAGGAGCCTGGGCCACAGGGGACATTCTGTGGTGGGACCTGGGAAGGAGTAAATTGGGGGTTTGGAGGGGAGTGGCCATGGTTCAGAATGGATGAACCAAGTGGCCTTTTCTGGCCCTAATGCCTAAAATTCTCTTGTGAGGCTATTGTGCTGTATGGAGGTAAACTTATGGGAAACAGATATTCCACATGACCCCACTAGACTCTATCTAGCTCATGGTTGTCCTGAAGGAAGTGTCTAGATGCAGACAGGGCTAGAAGGAGGCCGTCAGAAGGCTGTCTACCTCTTTAAGGGCCAGAGCTCCTGGAGCCACCCAACCCTGTTCAGAACAGGTGTTTGGGTTTCTTAGAGGGGATGATCAGATCCAACTGGGAATGACTCAAGTGATCCCAATAAAGGGCTGATGGAACTCAGTTGTGGCTGGCCCTGGAGCAGAAGGGAAAGGCCCCTGTAGGCAGATCTGCTCAGAGGAGTAAAATTCTTTGTGTTATTTGGTGGAGTTTATGCTTAAGAATCTCATTGTTCCCTGCAGGAAGGGCCTGGACAGATGTTTGTGCCTGGTGTTAGTCCTTGCTGTGCTGGGGAAAGAGGCTGATATCCTAGAGAGGCTCACAGAGAAGCCAGGCTGTAAGGACACCCTAAAGAGCACACAAATAGATTCATACTGCTTCTGCCCATGCTGTGCCTTACTTCACAGAGTATGAAGGGAGTCTGATCTTCACAGCTATCAGGTAGGTTTCTTTCCCAAAACCCTGAATTCCCTTTAAAAACCAGAGATGTGCTAAAAAATAATTCAGGCAAGAGCTAGACTGTGATTTTCTTCTTTTGCATGGTGAGGGCTTTTATGGGTTTCCTGTCCACTGGAGAGCGATTTGAACATCCTCCTGACGTGCTACAGAAAGAGGAAGAAAATGCAAGAATTGCTGACAGTGCTGGTGATGCCAAGTGTTCAAAAAATCGTTCCTCTCCATAAATCATGAGATTGTAAACAACAGTCATTTTTCATTCACTTTCTGGAGTTGGGGCCCTTGGGGTTCACGTTTGCGAGCTTTCCTCTGAACCATGGCGGTTAGCAACTTCTTGTTTAAAAAAAATGGAAGCTGAGATTTTTCTCATGATCACTGGGCTCCAGGAACCACGGGATGCAGCAAAACACCAAATATCACGAGTCTTGCAATGGAACTGTGAGAGCTGGCAACGCTGTGTCACCAAGGCTGAGTGTTCAAAAAATGTGAACCGGGACCTCGGAAAAACCAGGACAGTGGCTTAAAAATCAGAATTTTCTTAAACCATGATACATTTCAGTTTCTTTTTATTGCCCTCCAGGATTTTCAGCCTTTAGGGTTCCTGTTTTTAAGTTTTTTCCCTCTAATTATTATTAATTTGGCTTGTGGTAGCTCATAGGCATTGCCTCAGTTGCTTCCTTTACTCTGCTTCAGCTGCTACACCTCAGCCTTTCCTGTCACTGAAGGAAGTGAAACACTTTGCCAGTTATTGCAGTTGCTTAGGTCACCATTCTCCTGGTATTTTTGCCTATAATGCCATTTTCCCCTTGCTCTGGAGGCTTTTCCTGGTGCCTCACTTTTTTGTAATGTTTGGTGATTTTATCGATACTCTCATTGTCACAAGCTTTCAGCATTTCCCCAGTGACTTGCTTTCCACCTGGGTCTTGCTGTGACAATCTGCTGGGGTCCCTAGAATTGTAAGTTACTGTGTTACCCTGCTCAACCCAGCAAGTGAGAGTTTTGCTTCTGCTAAGCTGGGTGACAACTCCCTGACGCACCAGCTTGTCCACCAAACACTTCAGGACTCCTACCAGTCCAAACTTTGCCTTGTGGGTAACAAACAATGAACTCCAACTCCCGGGATCCCCAGAAACATCTCCCTGCGGTGCCCAGCACCTTTACTGAACATTCACCCACATTATTAAATTCATGACTCCTTTAAAGAGACAATATGCTGCAGCCTGTTAGCTTAACGGGGGTTCACACTCCCTTCCCGTCAATCAGTTCACTGAAATGGTTTATAGTAGAATCAGGGAATCACAGAACCATGGGATTAGAAAGGACTGCAAGGGTCATCTAGTCTAACCCCCTGTCAAGATGCAGGATTAGTTGAAGTAAAACAAGTTTATTTAACAGAATCAGAGGATTAAGTGATACCGAGTATAAGGACTCAAGACAGAAAGGATGACAAGCAAACATAAGTAAAAATACACTGCTAAGATGAAAACCTGATTTAACAAATTAGACTCCCTTGCTCAAAGATGTGTTTTTCACCAAGTCTCTTTTCCAGCATAGCTGACCTGAGTCTCTAACCAAGAGCCTTCACAGATCTCAAAGTGCTCAGTTCCTTTGGCTTTTCAGGTGACGAAGGCCCAAATGGCTTTTTCTCTGTCCTTCTAGCATCCCAAAGTTTACTGACCCTGCTTCAAGAGGCAGGAAGACTTCCTGGGGGTGCAGTCTCCATTCCTGGTAAGATTGTTAAGGAATCATCTTCCCCCACCTTGCTTTCCCGATGGCTTTGTTTACCTTCCGTGTAAATGTACTGTATTCATCCTGGGATACACCTTGCTTGATTACATCAGAGACACATTCAAGCAGGCAGGACCACATTCCTTTGTCTGGAATAGGCATGATTCAGGCACTGCTTGGCAAATACATTTTAAGAAAATATTTGCAGCACATATCTATAAAGTCCTTTTGTGGGTTTACCATTCATATATCTTGCAAGAATATTAATGATCAGTGAGTTTTAGCAGCAAAGAGTCCTGTGGCACCTTATAGACTAACAGACGTATTGGAGCATGAGCTTTCGTGAGTGAATACCCACTTCATCGGATTCATGTAATGGAAATTTCCAGAGGCAGGTATATATATGCAAGCAAGAATCAGGCTGGAGATAACGAGGTTAGTTCAATCAGGGAGGATGAGGCCGTCTTCTAGCAGTTGAGGTGTGAACACCAAGGGAGGTGAAACTTGGTGAAACTGGCTAGTTGGCTAGCCATTCACAGTCTTTGTTTAATCCTGAGCTGAGTTTTAGTTTGCCAGTGATCTATTGCGTGACATCCTTTGGGTATATATCATGACGACAGTGCGCCAACTGGCTCTGCGATGGTCTTAAGGTCACACTTTCCCAGGTTTACATTTTTTATTGATTCCATCACTTCTTTGTTTGTAGCGTGAGATGTTACGATTTCTAGTCATAGAATCATAGAATCATAGAATCAAAAGGTTGGAAGGGACCTCACGAGGTCATCTAGTCCAACCCCCTGCTAAAGGCAGGACCATTTTCCCTAAATAATCCCAGCCAGGGTGCGGTCTAGCCGGACTTTAAATAGCTCTAGTCCTGGGTGTTCAATTTCTTCATCAAAGTCAGTAGCTTCTTGTGGCATTGGTCTGTTCAATACCGCTTGGCTGTGTGAAGATCTTGCCTTGTTTGTCTTTGACAGGACCTTCCCACTGGTTTAAACTTGCCAGTTTCCTTTAGATTTTGACCGTTTGTGAATTCTTTGTTTTTTTGACAATTAAAATTAAAGGATATTTTGAAATGAAAAGTTGTTTCAAACTGAAAAATTGAAATGTTTCATTTTGACAATGTCTACATGAAACATTTTGACTTTTTTAGATCTTTTTTTCTGTGGAGGGAGGGAGGTTTCTAAACAAACGACTCCATGTCTCTGAATCTGCATTTTTCTCCAAGAAAAATTTTCATCCAAAAAATGTTACCAAGCTATAGTGGCAAGGGGACAGAAAGGAGTAACAAACAGTGTTCCAAGTCTAAAAGTTTAAACCCCAAGATGGAAAGAGAAGCAGGTTCCTTTATAGGTTCAGCTGTATGTTATATACATTTCTGTGCTATATACTAAGGAACATAAGTGACCTCTATAAATTAGATAGACTTTATATGCCATAAGGGACGATTATGATCATCACCTCTGACCTCCTGTATAACTAAACTCGGATTAGGTTTTAATTAGTAAGTGTCAATAAAATCAATTTCACCGCACACATGCAAACCAACAACAAATATTTCCATTGATAATTAAAATTGACAGGTAGGCAAAATAAGACAAATGCTGCTTGAGAACTTCTTAGAGTTTGATGTAAGGATATTTACTTTGGATTTTTTGACACATGCTGTTGAAAATATGTGTTTCATGGTTTATAAAGCTTTAATTTTATGAACCTCAATGTCTACTGTCATTCAATAACCATTGTATGACCCCACACACCATAATTTCCTTCAAATAAAAATATAAATAGATAAAAATTGGAAAAAAAAATTAAAAATAAACATTAATATTATTAAAATTAAGGCTACATTTTAGTCACAGGTATTTTTAGTAAAAGTCATGGGCGCTTGGGTGGGAGCATCCTGGGACCCCTGCTGGTGCTGGGGTGGGGGTTGATGGGGCTGGCAGGCTCTCTACCTGGCTTCTCAAAAGCAGAGACATGTCCCTCACTAAGCTCCTAGCTCCATGTGCTGTCAGTTCTGCAGCTCCCATTAGCTGGGAACTGCAGCCAATGGGAGCTGCAGGGGCAGTGCCTGTGGGCGGAGGCAACACATGGAGCTAAGAGCTCAGGGAGGGACATGTTGCTGCTTCTGGGGAGCTCCCCCAAAGTAAGCACTGCCCAGAGCCCTCATCCCCTCCCACGCCCCAACTCCCAGCCCTGAGTCCCCTCCCACACCCAAACTCCTCCTGCTGCTGCTGGGAGAGGGCAGTGGCTCGAGACTGCCCCAGCAGTGGCAGGTGCAACTGGTCCAGAGGCTGTCTGAGCTGCTTGAGCAGCTGCACCAGCCGCTGCAGAAGTCACAGAGGTCACGGAAAGTCACAGACTCCATGACTTCATATATCATCATCATCTTGTTCCTATCACACCTCTGGCATTTAGGGCAGTGACGAAGCTCCTCCACTTCTGTCTGTTTCTGGCAAGTCTTTCAGTGGTTCCTCAGCTGTGCCCCAGGTTTTTCAACTCGGCTTCCACAGCTCTTCACCATGTTGTTTTCGGGTGGCCTTGTTTTCGCTTGCCTTCAGGTGTCCATCTTGTTGCTACTCTGGTAATGGAATCAAATCCTTAAAAAATGGGAACGTTCCTGGCAAGAATAATTTGAATGCAGAATTATTCAAGGTAAGTCCTAAATTAGCAGCATCTATCCTGGCCCCCCTATTTACATCCCTGGGAAAGGGAAAAAGTGCCAAATGAGTGGACCAATGTGTTTACAGTGAAGATAGCAAAAAAAGGAACTCTCAGTGATTGTAATAACTGACGTGGTATCACACTTTTATCTGTGCCAAGCAAAGTATTGCATAAGATCATAGTCGAATGTATATCAGAGGCAGCTGATGACATTCTCAGAAAAGAGCAAGCTGGCTTTCAGAAAAGGCGTGGATGCACAGATCAGATCTTCACTCTACAAAACATGATAGGACAGTGCTTAGAATGTCAATGGCACCTCTACATAAATTTCATAGACTTTGAGAAGGCTTTTGATAGCATTCACAGGACCAGCCTATGGTCCGTTCTGCGGACATATGGAATTCATTTCTGTATAATCAATGTCATCAAAAGCTTCTATTTCAACTTTACGTGCAGCGTGGATCACAGTGAGCTCAGTTTTGAAGTCAAAACAGGAGTACGTCAGGGGTGTGTCGTGTCTGTAATCCTCTTCAGCATTGCCATCGGCTGGGTAATGTGACTTCATATACTGTGTGCAGATGTGGTCGCCCCATCTCAAAAAAGGTATATTGGATTGGAAAAGGTTCAGAAAAGGGCAACAAAAATGATTAGGGGTATGGAATGGCTTCTGTATGAGGAGACATTAATAAGACTGGGACTTTTCAGCTTGGAAAAGAGATGGCTAAGGGGAGATATGGTTGAGGTCTATAAAATCATGACTGGTATAAAGAAAGGAGATAAGGAAGTGTTGTTTGCTACTTCTCATAACACAAGAACTAGGGATCACCAAATGAAATTAATAGGCAGCAGGTTTAAAACAAATGAAAGGAAGTATTTCTTCACATAACACACAGTCAAC
>NC_133773.1:143479536-143544734 GCF_003597395.2 Chelonoidis abingdonii | reverse complement strand
ATTTCCACTACCTGCGTCTGACGAAGTGGGTATTCACCCACGAAAGCTCACGCTCCAAAACCTCTGTTAGTCTATAAGGTGCCACAGGATTCTCTGCTGCTTTCACAGATCCAGACTAACACGGCTACCCCTCTGATACTTGATTCTATGTTTAAACACTCTGAGTGACGACCAACGCCCACTTCTCTTGGTTACGCTTTTCTGTCACCGTCACTATTAGAATATTGTCTCTTTTCCCATTTGAATTACATCCATAGTATAAAAGTGAGTTGATGAAAAGAATAATTGACTGTGAGAAAACTGGAAGGTTCCTGGAGTGGGATTTGGCTTTTTGTTTTGGTTTGGGTTGTTTGTTTGTTTTTTCTATGGGAGGGAATTAGCGAGCATGGGTTGTGCAGAAGTGACAGGTTTGAGCTGTAATGTGAACGATAGCTGAGCCTACTGAGTTAAAGACAAGCTGCTCCTAGCCTAGCCCCTTGCTTGCTTTGTGTGTGGACACAGCATGCCATCAGTTTAATGTCTCCTCTGGCTTCTACGCAGGAAACCATGGGTTCTGCTAGGAAGGAGTTAAACTTGAGAGTCTCGTCGAACTTTCCCATCACTAACTATTTTGACAGGATTTGAAAAGGGAGGAATTTGCTACAAAATGGAGTGGGCCACAGGGCGTGAGAGTGAATGACAGGCTGTGAAAGAAATGCCGAGGGACCCATTTTAAGCATTTTGAGCCTGGATTCCCTGTTGCCCTACACCTTGTGTTGCCATTCAAAGTCGTGCAAACCGATGGTAAAGCGCTCCCAGACCAGAAGCATAGGATTTTGCATTCACTTGGCACAAGTACGTATGACTACACAAAGCGCAGGCTGATGGAGAGCCAGGCTTTCTGTTGACAGTATTACGAAGCTAATCTCAAGGGCAAAACGCATCAAAATTGCACCTAACTCACTGGGGAAAGCCGCAGCGCTCCTGGCTGGATTGGAGCCTTGGAGAGCAGATTGCAGCCTAGGACAGCAGAAGCTAGTCTGGAGTGTTGCACACCTCTGTGCTTCCCTTATTCCTGATTGGCTGCTTCCCTTGAGTGGGTTAGAGAAGCCAGAAGGCTGCTCTAAGTCATGGCAGCTGCCAATAGCCTCACGTGGTCCCAGCCATACCCCTTTTGCTCTAGACATGCCCACACTGGCAGATATACCGGGTTAAGAGCTGTTTTCTGCTGGCGGAATGGTACAAAGTGGCTGCACTATACCCCAGATTCAGAGCCAGCATCATCTTGATTTATAATAGAGTATCAGAGGGGTAGCCATGTTAGTCTGGATCTGTAAAAGCAGCAGAGAATCCTGTGGCACCTTATAGACTAACAGACGTTTTGGAGCGTGAGCTTTCGTGGGTGAATACCCACATTATTGGGGGGCTTGGGGCCCATTTATTGATGGGCGTTAATTTTTATACATTGGTGGGAACCGTGCAGGTGAATGTAATCAGAGAATATGGCTGACCAACCACCTCAAAATCTCCACAAGCATTTCAAAACTACAATACCCGGCTAGGAGTAGGAAATTAGGGACACACGCGATCAACAGAGCCAGACGTGTCCCAGAAGCCCCTACTAGAAGACAAACCCAGAAAGTAAACCAACAGGACTCTACTGGCCATCACTATGTAACAGCCCCCAGCCTTAAACCCCTCACAATCGATCCATCAGGGATCTACAACCAATCCTGGACAATGATCCCACACTTTCACGGTCTTGGGTGGCAGGCCATATCCTTGCCCAGCAGACAACCTGACCAACTAAAACGTATTCCTACACCAGCAACTGCCACACCCGCAACATAGTAGACATAGAGTCCGTCAGGAACCAATCAATGCAACAAGACCGTCGATGCCCAACTCTGCCCACATATGCTACACGCAACGGACACCATCACAGGACTAACCAGATCAGCCTCACCATCACTGTTCATTCACGCTGCACGTCACAATTAATATACTGCCATCATATGCAGCAAATGCCCCTCTGCTATGCAATCGTCAAACTGGACCAGTCATACAGAAAAGGAATAAATGGAACACAATCAGAATCAGGAAATGGGCAATCATACAAAAACCTGTAGGAGAGCACTTCAACCTCCCTGGCACACTATAGCGAGACCTTAAGGTGGCCATCCTGCAGCCCCAAAAAAACTTCAGGAACAGACTTCAAGAGAAACTGCTGAGCTCCAGTTCATCTGCAAATTTGAACACCATCAGCTCTGGACTTAAACAAAGACTGTGACATGCTTTGCCAATTACAAGAACCAGTGTTCCTCCTTTGGTTTCACACCTCTAACTGCTAAAACAGGGCCTCATCCTCCCTGATTGAACTAACCTCGTTATCTCTAGCTTGCTTGCTAGCATATATATACCTGCCCCTGGAAATTTCCACTACCTGCGTCTGACGAAGTGGGTATTCACCCACGAAAGCTCACGCTCCAAAATGTCTGTTAGTCTATAAGGTGCCACAGGATTCTCTGCTGCATTTATAATAGAGTTCGTTGAATCAACACCCTTCCTCTTAACACATCCAGCTCGTTAGCCTGACGGATATGGACCATTCACACATTCCATCAGGATCCAGTACCTTGCCCCTAGGGTCAAAAGTTTGGGTGGCTGCATGGTCATTCAACTGGTTAGCTGTGTAACCATGTGTGTGCACAATTGGCCTGAGTGTATGTAATCTCAGCAGTTGTGTGCTCAAATTAAGCATTTGTTTTCCGTGCATGCCCAATTGTGAAAATCAAACCATTTACAGAAGTGTTATAAGACATAATTAAGTTGTTAGCCTGCTCTCTGATACAGTGTGAGGAGGTGAGTCTCCATCAATGGAAGTTGCACTGGCTTAGGCCAGGAAGCAGATGTAAATTAGCAGAGCTCTGGTGAAGTTGGTTGAAACTATCCCAGCTTAGGATCTGGCCCTAGGTCTGGCTCTGGCCCACACTGTGCATTGAGGTTTAAGATCCTCAGAGGGAGAGAGTGAGAAAAATGGGAGGGAAGAAGGGACAGAAGGAAGGAGAGTGAGAGAATAAGAGAAGGAGGGAGTGTGGAGAAAGAACAAGAGAAGGGAAAGGGAGGGGGTGCAGGGGAGAAGGAGGGAATGACGCAGAGTGAAGAAGGGAGAGCAGAAGGATATAGGAGGTGAAAGACAGGGACAGAGAAACACAGGCTGAGGGAAGTGCTCAGGGAGGCTCCACCCCTGTCCTTATAAAGCCATTTGAGTAAAGAGGAAGATCCACTTTTTTCCTAGCCATCCTCTTAGACTCTATTTGCTGAGACAATATCACCCCCTCCCTACGGCCTGGCCTCTGGTCTTTAATTTGTCCATGCCCCCACCACCCCTGCCTCCCCACCATCCACGTGTGCTCTGTTTTGACAAATAACAAAGCCGAGGTCCCAGTGACCCCTCTCCTCCCCCGCACTCTCTCTCTCACACACACGCAGGCTAATTCTTAACCAAACAATCCAGGGGCCGCTGGCTGGGCGCGTGTCCTTTGGCTGCCCTGCTCTAACCCCCAGAAGCAGCGGAATTAAGCCCTTCTCTTTAAATATTTGGGACTGAGCCGCTCCAGCGCCAATTGAAATCTGGAAAAATCCTGCCAAGTGCAGGAGCCGTCTAAGGCCTTCCCCCGCCCCCGCATCTCCCCCGGCTACAACCTTCATCTCCCCTGGGCCCAGGCGAGCTGGGTCCAGGCTCTGTTCCAGTCTTAGAAATATATTATTTATAACCTGCCGATTACCAAAGGAAAGCGTGTTTGTTCTCCCTGCCTGCCCCCTCCATTGCTATGGTCCTGTCTGCATGAGGAGGCTCTGAATGCCAAAGGGAACCAAGGTTTGTATCAAGAGCAAGTGGAAGGGTGGATGATGCAGGATTTGACTCCAGAGCCGACCTTGAGCCAAACTCTCAAGTCCTAGGAACATCAGATGGATCTTTATCTGGCAAATCCTATCTAGTATCCTCTCACCATCAGTGTCTTCAGAGGAAGGTGCAAGAAACCCCACACTCCTGGGATAATGTGTCCCCAGGAATAATTTCTTCCTGACCCTCCTGAGTTAATGTTGGTTTGTGCCCTGAAGCTGGAGGGTTGATATCCAAACATCCTGGAGCACTGGGGAAGTTCAGAACCAGATCTGAATTTTGCACCTTTTTTTTTTTTCTATAAAAGGGCACTCCCCACCCCAACACATCCATTCTGTGTATACAAACGGTTGTGCAACTCACCTCCAACTCTCTCTCTCTCAGCTTTGCCTTTATTCTTCATTAAAATAATAAAGCCCTAAGACTGGACAGCACGTACAAACATAAACATTAACCCCCACGTGCCCTTCTGAGGGAAGTGATCAAAGGTTTCTCCTGGAGGCACTACACCTCTTTCTCTCTGGCTCTGCCCTAGCTCAGAGTCTTATGTTCCTGAGTAAAGATAAGGAGATCCATGTGTTCTAGCTACCAGGCTGAGTCAGCAGAATAACTCTGTACCTCCTTGCAGGGTCCTACACTTGACACCAGACTGCACTAAAACCCTGTATCCGGGCACCTGAATTTTGGGGAAGTTTGGACTGGGATGTAAATCTGAATTTAAGGCCTATCCCAAATGGGCCAAACCAAAACCATGAAACCAGATGCCTCTAAAATCTGGAGCCGTTCAGATCCACAACAGAATGGAGTGACTGCTTCCTGTTTTTATAATGGGCCCGGTCACAGAACCATCTCTCTTCAGAACCAGCCTTTCCAGGCCCAATAGATTGATGATTGGGCTCCTTATCTCTCCCTTGAACCTGTGCCCTCAACACACGCAGGAACACAGGAATAGCCAGACTGCATCAGCCCATCCAGCCCAGTGTCCTGCCTTTGACAGTGGCCAGCACCAGATGCTACAGAGGAAGGTGCAAGAAACCTGCCAGTAGAAGATGTGGGATAATCTGCCCCCCATTAAGGACTCCCCCTGGTCTGTAATAGCTAGAGATTGGCTTGAGCACTAAAGCAGGAGGTTTAACATTCCTTCCTTTCTGTTTTTTAAGGTTCAAAAATATCCGACTACCCTCATTTTTCCTCTTTCAAGGGCGACTGCAGTTATTGCTATTTATTTATCAGACCATGTGCTTGACTCTGCAGCCAGTGCAGCCATTTAGGGAATGAAACTCTCATCCTGCTGAACCTGATAGGGGATGTAAGCAGCAGAGTTACCCCATCTGGAAGTTGGCCAGGGCCCTGGGGTTACCAGCCTGCCAGTATATGACATTGTGTAATGTTCTAGTGCCATTGTGGTGCGCGGCTGGCACTCTATGGACAAATACAAAGGCCCCACCCTGAGGAGCTCACAGCTTAAATTAAGCAGGAAAAATGGAAGCAAGACAGCTCCAGGTCTGTAATGCTGGAGGAGAAGGGAGATAACAGAAGGCCAGGGCTGAGGACGCCATGCTGCTCTGGGGATGATCATTAGCACAAAGAATTCTGATCAGGCTCCAGATTCTTGGCTTCACACAGTTTCCATGGGTGCAACTGGGAGGGAGTGGGATGCAAAGGAGCTGCTTGTGCCTCATGGTTCGAACCATTGCTCTTGCACAGAGTAGAGCAGCCCCGATGCTGCTCTACACCATGGGAAGGCTGGGAGCTGCTCTAATCTACTGGGTTATGGTCCCCAAGGGACCAACTTCTGGCTGGGAATTGCTAGTGTGCACCATTGCTAGTGGCTAAGCCCCCATTCCTTCCCCAATACACCCTCTGTATTGGTTCTGCACCTACTAGGGTCTCCCATGTTGAGCGGATTTTCAGTTGGGAGAGCTGGATCGGCTGCTTTCCAACCCAGGATATATCTAGTGTCTGGTGCAGGGGAGAAAGAAAAGCACTACCTTAGGGAGAGAATTCTGAGAAGGGATTTGGAGGGGATGAGGCAAGTGGCCTGGTGCCAAGGAAGAAGGAGAGGCTGAAATGAAAGATGCAGAGTGGTGAACGGGAGAGAAGGAAGCAGAGAGTAGGACAGGGGAGAACTGAGACATAGGCTGCGGCAGAGCTGTGCGTAGCCCTGGAGGTGAGGCCAAGGTGTTAGCACTTGATGTGGGTAGAGACAGATCCCAAGGAGGTGGGGGCTGGTTCCTCATGGAATTTATGAACCACAAGTCAGGACTTCAATTTCACATCACACCCCAGAGACAGATCAGAACCCATGGCAGCAATAACCTGAGCTCCTGACCACCTTACTGTGTGTTTGTCCCAAGGAATGGGATATGTTGTGGCTGTTCTTTTCAAAGCATGGCTCATCAATTTCATCCTGGGCCCAAGTTTCAAATATTTACCTACATAGTTTTCTGAGCCTGTGAATGGATCTGGGTGGGTGTTTGAACTGTACAAGTTCAATTCTCACTGAATCACTGGAGATAGTGCATCACCAGCTAAGGCTGAGCTATGTATGGGATGCTGTTTATTGTAGGTTGAAAAGATACATAAAGTGATGTAAACAATGTTCCAGACCATAAAGAATGCCACCGAGTCCATAAGTCACTGTATTCATTTGCAAAAGTTTACATACCAGAACCCAGACCTTTGTTTAGAGAAGGGTAAGTAGAAGGACACACTAAGATATTTTTTCCCTGTTAAGAAACAAATGAGATTGAGAGAGTGGCTCAAATGGCAGAACTTCAAGATGGTGCTGGAATCAATGGTGTCACAAGGTGTTGGAAGGATCCGTGGCATCAGTAACTAGTGGGAGGATCGGTGGTGTTGGGCTCTTGTGGGAAAATCAGTGGTGTTGGGATCTGGTGGAAAGATTGGAGGGTTGGGAATCAGTGGTGGTGAGGATCTGGTGTTGAGATCAGTCATGTTGGAATCAGTGGTGTTCAGATGTGGTCTCAAGACTGGGGGTGTTGGGAGCCGGCTTTCGTGTGGCACATTACACAGGCAACTGAGATCCAAATTCATATTTCAATACCCACTGACCCCATCCCAAAAACATGGGTCTATTTGTATCAGGATTTTGGGTGGCTAATAAGAATTACCTTGATGCTTTGAACTTTTCTAGAGCTGAACCCAAATCTTAAGCATTTTGAAGAATTTTTAAGTGTTTTGGGCTTTCTTGTTTGTGTCCCGCAAAGTTACCTGAATCAGCTCAAATAATTCTCCTTCTGGTAACTCATACCATAAAAAGAGGTGATTTATTTATTCATCACTTGCTTTTCATCGTTTTTTATTCTTTAGCTTTGAACGTTTCTGTCTTAAAGCCAAGGAATAGAAACATTGACATGTGTTTTCAGGGACCACCGGGTGTTACAAATAGTGAACAGCAACTGGAGAATATTGCCAGTGAACATTTCATGGACAAACGAGTGTATGGAAATTGTTCATTCAAACTATTTGGTGAATAGTTACAGAAAACCATACATTAGCAAACATGAGGACTGTTTTTTGAGTGATGTGTGAGCAGGAAAAGGGCTAAATTCACAACAAAGAATTTGACCAACTTCTTTCTTATTGCATGCCCAAGGGGCTTATTATTGTAGAGACCAGATCATATCTAGTGTTGTAATAATTGGAGCCTACAGGTCAACCCTAAATGTGAGCTCAATTGTGAGGAGTAGGTGAAAGTTCATAACATGTTACAATAACCTGTAATGGTGAATGTTGCTACAAGGGATAGGAAAAGGAGTCAGAAAGGCTGATGCAGCCCAAGGACTGGGTTAGGGTTGTGACTGGTAAATGAGGGGAGGACAGAACCTGAAATCAATGGACCAAAATTGGTTTGTCAGAAGTTAGGTCTAATTGGTGAATGAAATAATGAGGAGCTGAGCTATTCCACCCATCACTGTCTTACAGGTTCCTTAAAAAGAGGGACTTTTGAGATTAAAATGCTGGAGAAGACAGACTCCTGGGGATTCGTTGGAGAAAGGCCAACAGGCCTCTGCTACGCCTGTTAATTCTGCCCTTTGTTGGTGATCCACAGTCACTGGGAAGTGCAGACAAGTACACTGGCAAAGATGCCTGCCCATCACTGCTGGACCAGTGAGGTCCCCAGTCGGATATGTGTCAGATCCTGCTCTGTCTTCCCTATCCTTGTGTGTTCCTTTCCATCCCCTACAATCTTCTTCCTGTCCTCCCTCTTTCTCAGCTTATCACCTGAACCTGAGACCCACAGCATGGCATGCTGCCGGGACAGTGGGGTGAGATGGCTCATGCAACTCTGCCCAGCCTGAGGAGGACTGGTGAAGGACAGGGATCTGAACAAACCAGTCAGATGGCGTCCCAGACCAAGGAAGCAAGCTGGGATCTAGAGCAACAGCTATCATGAGCAGCCTGCTAGCCCAAAGCATCTGTCCATGACTGACCAGCAGCCTGGTATCCTGAGAAGATCACCAAAAGCCATATTTCCCCACTGTACTGTCCTAACTTTTCTCCCTCTTTGGATCTCTCTGTTTTGTCAAAAGCAGGAAAGGCAATGCCACTGAGAGCTATCTCCTCAAAATTCAACAGCAGCACTAACTCCTTCTGCCCCATAAAGAAGGTTGCTTGACAGAACAAAAGACTCTAACTGATATTTCCCCCCTTTGAGAAACGGACTTTGATACGTTCTGATGGTTTTGCATAACCACTTGATTTCAGTGTCAGAGTGCTTCATGTTCAGGGATTGTCTAGATAATACTTAGTCCTGCCGTGAGTGCGGGGGACTTGCCTACATGACCACTCATGGTCGCTTACAGTCCTATGATTATATGTTTTGATTTTTTTTTCTTCTGAACCCTGAACTTTGGCATAAATTTTCTAGTGTCTTTGCCATGGGACTAAGCAGGCCAAGATCTCATGCCTAACTGTTTGGTGTTGTACAGTGACATGCTTGTGTTAACATTTTTGCCACCCTGGGCCCACTAATTCCATTGACATTAAAACAGGCCAACTCAGAGGCCAATATGTCCATCACCTTCCAGTAATATGCTGCACTGCAATGACCTCTGAGTGTCCTGGCTTCCCTCCTAACTTGGAAATCCTATTTGCAGGCGCTTTGTTTAGAAGATAAGGAAATGAATCATTTTGCAAATGCTTAAGTGGTTTACAATAGCAATGAAAAATGGACGGTGTTTGAAATAGATGGCCTTCCAGTGTATTTTTTTAAAACCCATGTGTATTTGTTTTGCAATTAACATCCCGTGAAGGACAACAAGCTGACAGCAGCAGCAAAAAAGAATCCTCGGGGAGCTGGGGTCAGTTTAGCTTTAGATCATTGCAGATTCCTTGGAGGACTGTGCTGTTCAGGAATTTTTACAGCAATAGTGGTGAGCATGTGCATGTGGCAATTCACATCCCCAGGACGTGACAGCTAATTCTTCCTCCATTGGCTCATTTGTTTAGACCATGTGTGACTCAGTTGCACATGTTCTTTCCTCAAGGCCAGTTGGCTGTAAATTCACAGTCCCTCCTTAAAGGTGAATTCTCGGAGTCCAGGGAAGCTCAGGACAGATTTCGGAAAGAAGGAATCCAGGTCTCATGTCAACATGATGAAGCATCAGTCACTCTGCAGCCCTGCCTGTTCTATAGGGCAGAGTAAAGCAGTGATACCAACCCTGGAGATTTTATCAACAGTCTTGTGATATTTGGTATTTTCCTTAAAGTCCCATATCCTGGAGTCATGTGATTACAGGAGACTCTCAGCTTGCATTTGTAAGAAAGCTTTCTAGCCTTCATGGTTGTGGAGAAAAGCTTGACAACATCAACACAAAAAGCTCAGCAAGCATAGAGGATCAGGATTGCTCAGTAGTTAGGACATTGGCCTAGGAGTTCTGGGTGCAATCTTTTCCTCTGCACAAGCTCCAGCTGTGGCCTTGGGTATGTCCCTTAGTCTCTTGAGTTCCCCCTTGGTAGAAACGGCATAATAGGCATCACCTGAGTGTGGTGCAGGTGAAGACTGTGAAGTTTATAGAGGTTACAGTAAGAAGGACCATGTAAATGCCTAATATAAAAAATTAGTTTGCAAAGAACCCAAATTTTGTATTTAAAATTTCTTTTTAAGCCAAGCTCAAGAGATTTGTAGAGTCTCACCAGTGATTTTAAACACCTGAGGTTGGCAATACTGGGCAATACTCATCCATAGCCTGTCCCTGTCCCACCTTCAAGCCCTGCTGTGGAGAATTGGGGGATGGGGGGTGAGGTGGCCAGGAATTGCTTGGCAGAATTCAGGTTGCTAGGTTCCAAGACAAAAAAGGACAACTTCTTGTCACAAATGGCATAAGGGATATTTGGCTTAATTGTAGTGTTTCCTCCTCTCCTGCTGAGACAGAAAGACAGACAGAAAGACATTACCTGACAGAAAGACATTCAGTTGTCTTAGAGTCATGGCCCTGTTGAATTAAACTGTAGGTGTATGTATTTGTAAGCGCTCCTGGTCACATGGAATCATTGAATATCAGAGTTGGAAGAGACCTCAGGAGGTATCTAGTCCAACCCTCTGCTCAAAGCAGGACCAACACCAACTAAATCATCCCAGCCAGGGCTTTGTCAAGCCTGACCTTAAAAACCTCTAAGGATGGAGATTCCACTACCTCCCTAGGTAACCCATTCCAGTGCTTCACCACCCTGCTAGTGACATAGTGTTTCCTAATATCCAACCTAGACCTCTCCCACTGTAACTTGAGACCATTGCTCCTTGTTCTGTCATCTGCCACCACTGGGAACAGCCAAGCTCCATCCTTTTTGGAACCCAGCTTCAGGTAGTTGAAAACAGCTACCAAATCCTCCCTCATTCTTCTCTTCTTCAGACTAAACAATCCCAGTTGCCTCAGCCTCTCCTCGTAAGTCATGTGCCCCAGCCCCCTAATCATTTTCGTTGCCGTCTGCTGGACTCTCTCCAATTTGTCCACATCCTTTCTGTAGCGGGGGCCCAAAACTGAACACAGTACTCCAGATGTGGCTTCACCAGTGCCGAATAGAAGGGTATAATCACTTCCCTCAATCTGCTGGCAATGCTCCTACTAATGCAGCCCGATATGCTGTTAGCCTTCTTGGCAGCAAGGGCACACTGCTGACTCATATCCAGCTTCTCATCCACTGTAATCTCCAAGTCCTTTTCTGCAGAACTGCTGCTTAGTCAGTCAAACCCCAGCCTGTAGCAGTGCATGGGATTCTTCCATCCTAACTGCAGGACTCTGCACTTGTCCTTGTTGAACCTCATCAGATTTCTTTTGGCCCAATCCTCCAATTTGTTTAGGTCACTCTGGACATGATCCTAGCCCAGCTGTATAAAATACAAGCTTCTCAGGCCAAGACTTTGTGTGAGCACCAGCTCTTAAAAAGGGAGGGCCTGGAAAGCAGAGATGGATGCTTCCCTGCTGCGTATTTCTGCCTGCCTCCAGCCTTTCTCCCTTGGATTCAGTCCTGATGCTCTGAAGCACCCTACAGAACATACAGTTCTGCACATCTGGGCTAGGTATTCTGCTTCCAAATGGGTCATGAATTACCCAGCTGCCACCAGCCCTGTCCTCCTATCCATGTTTGATCTGAGACTTGTGAATCATAGCTGAAAAAAAAACAACCCACACACAAACACACAAAAACCCCTTCATGGATACAGTTCTCATGGGAAATGTTGTGAAATTTACAAACCTACCCTGAGTTTCGGGTTCGCATCTATACCAGGAACCAGCCCAGTTTTGTGAATAAAATTTTACCCAGCTTTTACCTTAATCTGCCTTTGCTGTTCTCAGGGCCCGTTGCCAATGACTCCTGCTTTGAAAGCCTACCCACAAAATATGGTTCCCCCATATCACCATTTATGTGATTGCTCCCATGAGTGTATATTGGAGCAAGATCAGGGATTCATCCCTCCCTTGCCATGCATGTGGTTTAGATCATTTCTCAACCATTAAATCAGCCCCAAGTTGTCCTAGAAGCCAAAGTTCCATCCAGAAATCAAATTGGCTTGGTCACGCCCGCTAATTCCACAGGTCCCTTCTAGTCCAGCCTTGGAAGTCTCTGGTGGGTCTACGCCATACTTCAGTGCCAGCAGCATGGCATGTGTGTCTGTGCCATTAAAACAAAAAAAAGCAGATCTCACCCCTCTTCCACCAACATGCATACAGTCCCACCACAATAGCCCAGTTGTCTGCTCAATAAATAAGCCTCTGATTAAGTTAACAGTGGATGCTTAGTAAGTTTTAGAGAAGAGGCCAAGGAGGACTTCTGGAGAGTATCATGTGTCATGGTGTTATCCAGATTCTTTAAAGAGTCGAGTGTAATGCCATTAAAGTGAAGCTCATGCCATATGTCTGTTGGTAAATTTGAATGATGAGAAACACCAGCCATGGTGGTCCGTTTGCAGAATTTATCCAGAACCCATAGATTGAAAAGGACAGGTCAAAGTGTGATAGGAATGACAGACACAGTGGGGAGAGAAATAGACGTGACAAAGAGTTCACTAGCGTCCAAAATGGCCTACGGTAATTCATGAACATCATTTGAACAAGGGCTTTGAATGAGGGATGGGACAACCTAGGTTGCTTGATCTAACCCTTAAGCCAAATTCTGAACAGAACCTTTCTTGGGCTTTGATAGTGTCGGGTAAACATTTATTTGGGAGACATTTTCCCCCAGTCTTGTTGACCAACTGTAGATGCCCAAAACACTATGACAGCTGTTTATTTCTCATTTGTCCTAAGCCAAGAATTATTGGATTAGAAGATTCACAGCCCAAGATCTCCGCTAAAGGGGTTTGAATAAGTTCCCTGCTCAACCTTGTCGTCTAATAACGTATTTGGCTTCAGAATCCAGGATGTAAAACTGGAAGGGACCTCCTGGGTCATTGAGTCAAGGGCCCTGTTATCCCAGGTATCCCCATCATATCGTCCCATTCAGAAACATATTGAGCATCATCTGAACACTCATTAGTTTGTTTGTCCCCACTGCTCCTATTGAGAGACTATTGCAGAACCTCTCTTCTTGGATGGTTAGAAACCTTCTTCTAATTTGCAGCCTAAATTTATTCATGAGCAGCTTATCCTTATAGGTTCTTGTTCCAGCACTATCTGTTAGCTTCAGTAACTCTTCTCCCATCCTGGTGTTTACCCCTCTGATGCATTTATAGAAAGCAACCACTGGGCAAACTGAGGTTACCACTTGGTGGGAGGGATAGCTCAGTTGTTTGAGCATTAGCCTGCTAAACCCAGGTTTGTGAGTTCAATTCTTGAGGGGCCATTTGGGGAAAAATTTGTCTGGGGATTGGTCCTTCTTTGAGCAGGGGATTGGATTGGACAACCTCCTGAGGTCCCTTCTAACCCTGAGATTCTATGATTTACTTCCCAACATGGTGAATTAGGTCCTTTATCCTTCAACATACCATCAGTAAATTGAGTATGAGGGATGAGACCTTTCAAGACTGAAGCCTGCCTTGTTCTGTGTGTTCATTAAGGATCTTCATGCAAATATTATTGCTGTTACAAGTCCTAGATGCTTTGCAGATATATAATAAGTAACAAAGATCCCTGTCCCAAGAAGCTAACAAAAACGTAAAGATACAACATATAGATGGAGCATGGGGAACAGGATGGAAAATAGCAGAGAGACTGCGCGGGGAAGTTTCATGTTCATCTGCTTAGTTAAGGTGCTAGATTTTCAAAATAATAAATCTGGACACTTTTGTGATCACTTTTGTAGGGCTCTGAAATACTCCTTCAAAAAACAAGAGTGCACTTCTCCCAACCTGTGTGTTGGTGTCACTGCTGTCAGTGTCTCACTCAGACTGGAGTGGAGTTTATTCCCCAGTAACTTAGGCCAGATCTACACTCAAAAGTTAGGTCGACCCAGCTATGTCACTCAGGGGTGTGAAAAATCCACACCCTGATGCTGGCCTAATCCCCAACATAGACAGCACTAGGTCGATGGACAAATTCTGTCAACCTAGCTTCTGCCTCTTGGGGACGTGGGCTAACTGCAGCAAAGGAGGAAACTCTCTCAACAGTGTATGCCGTGTCTTCACTGGAGCTCTGCAGCTGAGCTGCTGTAGCAGTTTAAGTGAAGACATAACTCATGTGTCTGAATAAATTCCACATGAAGCGCCAAACAAGTGTTGTTAATGTTCACTTTGAGCTGAAGATCAGCTCTGATAGTACATATCCTCACTGCATTTCCCTTTTCATTTCAAACTCTATTGATCACACCAAACCCTCAGTTCACGGGGCTGTTGGTTCTTGGCAAACATAAGGCCTGTGCTCCTCAATACAATAAGACAGCTTGGAAAGACTTTCTTTAGCGATACAAAAAAACCAACATTTGGACTGGTGAAATGAAAAACCACTGTAGTTCAGATGCCCTGAATGAAGTTCCTGGTGCTGCAAGATATCATGTGAAAAACTGGAGCAGTCCTGGCAAAACTGGGATTCACAGAGTCAGATGTTTCGAGGCCAGAACAGACAGTTATGGTAGTTAGGCTGACTTCCTGCAAAATATAGGCCATTGAATTTCACCCAGTGATTCCAGCATCAACCCTCCTGATTGAAGTAGTAGAATGTTTTTAGACAGACATCCCATTCCAATTTAAAGACTTCAAATACAGGAGAAGCCATCACATACCTTGATAAATTGTTCCAAATGTTAAAAAGTGTCCTCTTTCCAGTTTATATTCATCTAACTCCAGCTTCCAAATACTGGATCTTGTCATACCTTTGCCTGCTAGATTGAGGAGCTCTAATATCAGAAATCTCCCTGTGAAGGTACTTCTAGACTGTCAGCGAGTCACCTTGTAAACTTCTCTTGGGTAAGCTAAATAGTTTGGGCTTCCTCAAGCTTTCGTGGTAAGGCAGGTTTTCCAGACAATGAGGAGGCAGTGACTCACCCTAGGTCTCTTTTGGAAAGTCCAGCCTTTATGCTTAGGATTTTGGCTTGAGATTTTGGATGCTATCGTACGTTCTTGAACATGCCTCTCGACCGATTTCCCACGCCGTTGCCCTTATAGATTTTGACACATGAGCTCATTGTTCAGCATATCTTCAGGCACATCTACACAGCAAAAAAAAACCCTCTGCTGCCGCGTCAGAGCCAAGGTCAACTTGCAGGTCTTGTGTGGTGAGGCTAAAAATAGCAGTGTAGCTGTTCCAGTGGAGGCTGGAGCCCATGCTCCAGGCCGCTCCCACCTTGCTGGGTTTCAAAGACGAGGCTCCAACATGAATCTGAACATCTACACTGCTATTTTTAAGCCCTGCCTTGCAAGTCCAAGTCAGTTGACCTGGGTCTTTTAGCTGCGTAAACCATGGGTCGGCAGACTTTCAGAAGTGGTGTGCAGAGTCTTCATTTACTCAATCTAGACAGGTTTTGCATGCCAGTCATGCAGCTTAACGTTTTTAGAATGTTTCCTTCTATAAGTCTATAATATATAACTAAACTGTTGTTGTATGTAAAGTAAATATTTAAGAAGCTTCATTTAAAATTAAAAATGCAGAACCCCTTGGACCAGTGGCCGGGACCCGGGCAGTGTGAGTGCCACTGAAAATCAGTTCGTGTGCCACCTTTGGCACACATGACATAGGTTGCCAACCCCTGGTGTAGACATATCTCAGGGTGTTTTTCCTTTTCATGTTGCAAACAAGTGAGAGGTGGGAGACAAGGGAAAGCATCCCCTATACTTCCTCCCTGGTGCCAGCAGCGGAGGCAGGTTTGATTGTTCGTCTTGGCTCTAGGTGAATAAGGGCTAAACTCCACATAGAAGGCTAAAGTCTGTATCAACACATCACAGACACGTTTCAGAAGGTCATTATTTCTCAAAGCTAAGTAGCTTGAAGTGGGGGAAGAAATAGTAATTCAATATAAAGGTCTGTGTCTATCTATCATGCAAACATAAAACCATAGGAAATGCCACAGTGAAACAGACCAGTGGTCTGTCCCGCTCAGGATCCCGTCTCCTTCTTGACTCCTCTTCTGAAACTTCCTGGCTTTTCTTGGTTTAGGCTCCAGACAAGGGCTTTTACTCAGCATGCGCCAGGTGAAATAAGCCAATTGCCAGCTAGGGAGGAGAAGACATTCCTTCCAGTGACAGGTGATAGTGTTGCAAGACCGGTGCATGATGAGAGTATCAAGATCTTCCTTTAAAGTATCTGGCATTAGGCAGTGATGGAGGTGAGCTCAAGGGCTTGACAGACAGATGGTCTAGGCTGCAGTAACAATTCCTACATGAGAGATCATGCTACTGTATTAAGTTGAGCTGGTCAAAAAACTTTTATTTAAACAAAAAAAAGCCACCCTACTTTTTGACTACATAGAATTTTTTGCAAAAGCACTTCCATTTTTGTTGAAAATGCTTGGGTTAAAATCAAAAGAGATGGAAAATGTTTATGCTTTCAATCTTCGACACTGGAAACCCAGCATTTTTTGGTGAAAACCCAGATAGCTGTTAGCTAAAAAATGTTGCTGAAATTGAAAACCTTTAATTTTCTTCAGAAATTCTCAGTTACCTTTTTTTCCCCAACCAGCCCTATTAGGGATAGAGAGAGCTCTGGGAGACAGGGCACACTGGATGGGAGCTGACTTGGAAATTTCAAGGTTCTTATATCAAGACCATAACAGGGTTAAAGAAGAACTAGATAAATTCATGGAGGACATGTCCATCAGTGGCTATTAGCCAGGATGGGCAGGGATGGTGTCCCTAGCCTCTGTTTGTCAGAAACTGGGAATGGGCGACAGGGGCTGGATCACTTGATGATTCCCTGTTCTGTTCATTCCCTCTGGGGCACCTGGCATTGGTCACTGCCGGAAGACAGGAGATTGGGCTAGATGGACCTTTGGTCTGACCCAGTAGGAACATTCTTATGTTTCTATTTTTTTCCTATTGCCAACTGACTGCAGTGTGAATTGATGAGAACACAGCTCTGGAAGGGTGCTGAGTTCTAATCCTACTACTGAGGAGCTTTGGGTAAATCACTTCCCCTTTTTTGTTCCCCTTCCCCTCTGTAACATGGGGACAATAATACTTACTGGTCTCTTAGGAGTGGTAGCAGGATGTGAAGTCATTATTGGTACAAGGATAAGAACACGTCTAGTGTTTACTACCATCATAAAACAAATGTGTCATAAATATTCAAACAACTGCATTGTTTCCTTAGAAAATTTCTTTGAATAGTACTTGCCATTCTGTATGATGAAACTGCAATGATCAATGACCATTTTTTCCCCTGAAAGTAATAAAATAATCCCTTGCCAAACCTCAGCTTTTAAACCAGAGCCTACCTCAAACAGGAATATGTTTTATCATCTGGGAGTTCAAGCTGCCCCTGTTTTACAGATGGAGAAACTGAGGCACAGAGCGATTCAAGCAAACACCGCAGCCAGGAATTAAGCTGAGCGCTCTCCAACTTGGCATCTGTTCCTCTATCTGCTAGACTATATTGCTTTCCTAAGTAGGCTCTTTAAGAAGCTGTCTGCTAGCTGCTGAAAGACTGAGTGCTGTTCTCCAGTCTTGGGGTTTAATTGAAGTACTCATTAAAAAGAACTAAATAAACACATTTATAAAATGGCTCCTGTCCACTGTTTCCTAGTGCTGCTCGCTGCCAGCCCCGAAGAGTTGAACCCTGTTACCCAGACCGGAAGTGGCTGTTTGTGTGAGTCTCAGTTTTATTTGGGTTATGATTATTGTAGTTTATTTATTTCTGGATTTTTTAGTATTGGAAGCAGACGTCATTCTTACGTTCTTATGCGCTCGTGCAGTGTCATACCTCTCTCTCGCCTGTGGTCAGGCAATGCCATTCAGCATACGAAGGATGCTGTTGTGATTCAGTTGTTGGTAACATGTTACATAAACTCCCATAAATAAACCTTTCATATGAAATAACCTAGATGACTGTATGACGGGGATGCCGGCAATAGCAGGTGACTGAACTGAATGACTCAGGAGGTCCCTACCAGTTCTTTATTCCGGAAAGTTCAGCCAGCTGGGATCTGGTTCCATCCACCAGCACCAAAATAAGCTAAAAAGTGTATAGAGGCAAGTAAGTAAAATAGGCAGTGTATTATTCCAGATCACTAATAGGATCAATCCATCAACTTCACATTTCTAAAATAAACACTACAGTCATTTCAGCGCCATCCAGGATTTTCCAGTATTGTACAATCAACATTTCCTAGGAAATCATCTTCATGTGGCTGATGTAAGTGTAGAGAACAATTATAATTTTACAGTCAGATGGAGCAATACACTCTGCTACTCCAGATGCAGTTGATTCCTCCTTCATATTTGTGAATTGGGCCCTGTGCTATTATATGTTCTATTCTGGGTGACCACAACAGCACACTGGAAAGTCTTTAATTTTCAGCTTGTGCGGCAAGTGTCCTCATCTTCCATGGTTTGTGCTCCTGCAGTTTAGGGTTGACCATGAGCTTCCTGGGAGATTGAAGCCAGGGATTGACTGTGTCAGATTTTTCAAGAGGTGATTTCTTGTGAACATTGTTAAGGTCCTGGTGGATGGGAACACATTCATTTTCCATGATTGTCTTGAATCCCCGAAGGGTTGCAGTAAGAAATTGGAGACTAGAACGCAGCACCTTCTATTCCCAGAGCATGGCCTGCTACCCTCTGAGCTAATATGGCACCTTTGCCGGATTTGTAAATTGGTAACTGGCAGTTGATCAGTTCCAATTCCATGCAGTAGAGGGCAGCAGTGACACATGCTCGCTAGCCACTTAATTACAATCGATTTGAAAAGAAAAGTATTTAAAAAACTGTTCATCCTTGTTAGCCTGCCAAGAGCTAAGGTCACAGCTTTGTGTTCCCTCTGCAGCGACTGATATCATTCGTGTCCAAGGCAGTAGAAGGAATGCATAAGGGGAGGAGGGGGCATCACAGTGTTTCAAATCCAGCAAGTGTGCAGGGCAAATGATAGTCATCAGCATCCCTGCTGGAGAGCTCAAAGGTGTAATGTTCAAGAATGGGTGTGTTAAGTCCTGCAAAATCAGAGCTAAACCAAATCTTTGCCTTCCCCTCCCCGACCCTAAAGCTCAAATGATTTGTGTGTCACTGTTGCATCAAGGTCAGTGGAACTGGCATCCAAGGGCCTGTGTTCCCTGAAGGGACTGTTATTGAGGGAACACCAAGAAAATAGAGAAGACCAGTTCCTCTTCGTCAGCCCAACCTGCATTCAGCTTCACTCTTTGCAAATGAAACGCAATGGCGGCTCTGGAGCAAGGAGCACTCCGCAAGGCAGGAGCTGGCAGCATGAGTCACGGAGTTCGGTCTGAATTCCCCCGGAGACCTGGATTTTACAGACCCCAACGTAGCTCAGCCTTGGACCCAGTGGAAGGAGGAGTTTGAGCAGTACCCAGACCTGGCCGTGCAGGAGGACGGCAACAACAGGAAAGTCAAAGGGTTGATTTACCTTTGTGGGAACGAGGCAGAAGCTCACCACTGCTTTAGGAGCCCTAGGCACATCCTGCCTCCAAAGCAGAACAAAAGTGTAGAGATACATGGGTTTTTCATTGGAGACTGATCCAAAGGAGGGGGGATATACCCCTAGGTTACTGCCTTACACACACTAACTTCTACTTGCAACTTTGAGGACTTGACAGTCTCCCTGATTCTGGACAGGATAGTCTGTGGCAGTTGGGATTCCCACCTGCGGGAGTCACTGCTCTGGGAAGATGATCTCGCATGAGGCAGGGATTCTGGCATGGGAAATGCAGAGGAAGCCTCAAGAGAAAGGGTGAAGGTTATGGGAGCCACAGTGCTCCTGGAAGTACAGGCCATGAAACACCAGTGAAGGAGAGCAGGGTTCCGAACCCGTAGTGAGATGTATTTACTGTGGCAGACAGCAAGTGCAGGTAAAGGAGATGTGCCCCCATGCTAGGATGGTATTGCAAGGAATGTGGCAAGCTGAAACTTGAGCAGGGTGTGCAAGAGCAGAGGAAGGTCTCAGAAAGACTCAGCCAGACTTAGAATCATAGGACTGGAAGGGACCTCGAGAGGTCACCTAGTCCAGTCCCCTGCACTCATGGCAGGACTAAGTATTATCTAGACCATCCCTGACAGGTGTTTGTCCAACTTGCTCTTAAAAATGTCCAGTGATGGAGATTCCACAACCTCCCTAGGCAATTTATTCCAGTGCTTAACCACCCCGACAGTTAGGAAGTTTTTCCTAATGTCCAAACTAAACCGCCCTTGCTGCAATTTAAGCCCATTGCTTCTTGTCCAAACAAAAAAGATAAAGAAGAACAATACTTCTCCCTCCTCCTTGTAACAACCTTTTATGTACTTGAAAACTGTTATCATGTCCCTTCTTAGCCTTCTCTTCTCAAGACTAAACAAACCCATTTTTTTCAACCTTCCCTCATAGGTCGTGTTTTCTAGACCTTTAACCATTTTTGTTGCTCTTCTATGGACTTTCTCCAGTTTGCCCACTTCTTTCCTGAAATGTGGTGACCAGAACTGGACACAATACTCCAGTTGAGGCCTAATCAGCGTGGGTAGAGCGGAAGAATTGCTTCTCGTGTCTTGCTTACAACACTCCTGCTAATACAGCCCAGAAGGATGATTGCTTTTTTTGCAACAGTGTTACACTGTTGACTCATATTTAGCTTGTGATCCACTATGACCCTCAGACCCCTTTCTGCAGTGCTCCTTCCTAGGCAGTCATTGCTCATTTTGTATGTGTGCAACTGATTGTTCCTTCCTAAGTGGAGTGCTTTGCATACAAGCAGGGCTGGCACATCATACTGCAGTGATGACATCATGACCCTAGGTTCTCTTTGAGTCTGAGAACATATCAGGTTCAGGCTGTTGGGACAGGAAAGCGACCATGGCAGAGCCGGCGCTTCCATTTAGGTGATCTAGGTGGTCGCCTAGGGCACCAGGATTTGGGAGGGCGGCAGGCTGCTCCAGTGAAGCATCCGGAGGCACGCCTGCAGGAGGTCCACCGGAGCCGCGGGACCAGCGGACCCTCTGCAGGAACACCTGCGGAAGGTCCACCGGAGCCGCAGGACAGGCGAGCGGCAAAGCACCCGCCGCAGCGTGCTGCCATGCTTGGGGCGGCAAAATGGCTAGAGCCAGCCCTGCGCCTAGGGCGCCAAAAACCCTGGCGCCGCTCCTGGACCAAGGGACAATACCAACCTTGGTGCATGCAGCAGTGTTCACCGGGAAATGCCCTGTGCGATTTCAGCTGAATAGCAGTGTGATTCCTTGGGGTGAACTGTACTCAATCACAGCCATTACAAACAGCAGTCACATTCTAATAATGTACAGTAAGAGCACAATGCAGCCAACTGGAAAATGTCATCTCATAGTAACTAAACTGAAAAAAAAATAACAGCTGGTACCAACCAAGTGAAGTTTGCAGTGGTGGATGGTAAGCATCACAGACTGACCCCTCTGGGGGAATGCAGCCATATAAGCCGTGGATCTGATCTGGGTGCAGTGTCCAGATTTTATAGCTGCAGTGCAAGAAGCAAAAAGAGGGAGTCCCAGGGACAATGGAGACAATTTTTAAAGCAAGGAGAGACTGGAAATTGGCCCCACAGTGGACCCTGTGTGCTTCCATGAAGGAAAATTCCAGTGACATTATGTAATCTAGTTCTCAAGGTGCTCAAAAGTCTGCAGAGCGGGGGTATCATTGTACCTGTAGAGGCCAGGTGCAATCTGCATGCTGGTGGTGAATAAGGCAAATTGCACAGTTGCATAGACTTAAAGCCATTGAACTGGTAATTGAAAAGATGCCAGTACCCATGGCCCACAACAGATGACATCTTGCTAGAACTCTCTAAAGGCAGCATCTTTACAATCTGATGTGAGGAGCAGCTCTTAGCACATACGGCTCATTAAAGTGTTCAGCACGCTGACTACATTCACAACACTGTTTAGTTGTTACAGATGGCAGTGCTGCAGGTGTTCCAGAGACGACTCACCCAAGCACTGCAAGGACTGCCTGGGGCGAAAATAACTGCAGATGATATGTTCATTGTAGGTGAACGGAGCAAAGATAAGAAGCTGAACATGTCCATAACAGAAAACTACAAGCTTTTCTACAGCAATGCAGGGACAAGAACATAAAATTCAGCCCAGAAAAAAATGCAACTCAAATAGTGTGAGGTGATGTACATTGGACATCTGCTCACAGCAGAGGGACTGAAAGCAGATCCCTGCAAGATCAAAGTTGCCAGAGACAGGCCAGCTCCAATGGTTGTGAAAGGGATACAGTTCTGTCCACACCTGACCGCTGTAGCAGACTCCATACATCAACTCACAAGGCAGGATGTTGATCTGGACTTGCTAACTGAAAGAACAGGAGGACAATGGAACGATGCCTAGGGAAGTCATGGAAGCTCCTTCACTGGAGGTTTTCAAAAGGTGGCTGGGTAGCCATCTGTCTTGGATAGTTTAGACTCAACAAATCCTGCATGTAGATGACCCTTGCAGTTCCTTCTAACCTTCTATGATTCTATGTAGTGGGCAGGTTCCCAACAGCAAACATTTGATGTGCTGAAAGAAAAGACAATGAAAGTCGCTGTCCTGAAGGGCTACCAGCCTGGTGAGCCATTGACCCTCCAGTGTGATGCATCAGAGAAAGGATTGGGTGTACTGCTTTTGTAGGAGCAGCCAGTAGCTTAGGCTGGCAGAGCCCTGTCAGAGACTAAACAGGGGTACCTCAAATAGAAAGAAAGCTTCTGACTGTGATATTTGGAGCGGAGTGATTCCATCAAAACACCTATGGCTGCCCCGTAATAGTGCAATCAGACCACAAACCCTTAGAGACAATCAGGGCAAATGCTCCAGAGAGACTGTGGCGTGGGTTGATGCACCTCCAGCACTGCCAGGGAAGATATTGTCCAGGATGATCACTGGTGTTGGCTGACCCCCTAAGCAGCACATACAGACCCAGCATCAGTGAGTTATGGGAAGGGTATCAGTACTGTCCCAGCCAGTTGGTCCCCATTTTGTAGTTGTGTATTTGATTTTTCCTTCCCAAGTAAAATTCTTTGCCCTTGTCATTACTGAAATTCATACTGTTGATTTCAGAACAATTCTCCAATTTGTGAAGGTCATTTTGAAGTATAATCCTGGCCTCCAAAGTGTTTGTAACTCCTCTCAGTTTGACGTCATTTGCAGATTTTATCAGCATTCTCTCCACTCCATTATCCAAGTCATTAATGGAAATATTGACTAGTACTGGACCCTGCAAGACCCCCACTAGATATGCCCTCTCAGTTTGACAGCCAACCATTGATAACTACTCTTTTTAAGTAAGGTCTTTCAAGCAGTTTTGCACCTACCTTATAGTAATTTCATCACAGTTCCCTGGTCTGCATATGAGAATGTCATGTGGGCCTTACTAAAAATAAGATATATCACTACTTCCCCCTTATTCACCAGGCCAGAAATGTCAAAGAAGAAAATTAAGTTGTTTTGGCATGATTTGTTCTTGACAAATCCATGTAGGCCCTTACTTTTTCCTCTATTATCTTCTAGGTGCTTACAAATTGATTGTTTAATAATTTGTCCCAGTATCTTTCCAGCTATCAAAGTTAGGCTGACTGGTCTATAATTCCCCGGGTCCTCTTTGTTCCCCTATTAAAGATAGGTATGGGGTTTCCCTTCTCCAGTCCTCTGGGACAGAGTCGGCCATTTCGCTGCCCCAAGCATGGCGGCACGCTGCGAGGGGTGCTCTGCTGCTCGCTGGTCCCCCGGCTCCAGTGGAGCTCCTGCAGGCATCCCTGCAGAGGGTCCGAGGGTCCGCCGGTCCCACGGCTCTGGTGGACCTCCCACAGGGACCGGCAGACCCTCCGTAGGGACGCTTGCGGGAGGTCCACCGGAGCTGCCTGCCGCCCTCCCGGCAACCGGCAGAGTGCCCCCCGCGGCATGCTGCCCTAAGCACATGCTTGGCGCGCTGGGGCCTGGAGCCAGCCCTGCTCTGAGACCTCAGCCATCGTCCATGAGTTCTCAAAGACAATCGCTAATGGTTCCAAGATTGCTTCAGCTACTTCCTTAACTACACTACGGTGAATTTCATCAGGCCCTGCCAACTTCAATACATCTAACTTATCTAAATATTCCTTAACTTCTTCTTTCCCTATTTTGGCTTGCCTTCCTTCCCTCTTGTTGTTAGAATTAATGGTGCTGAGTATCTGGCCACCATTAACCAGTTTAGTGAAGACTGAAGCAAAATGAACTTGAACATCTTCACCTTCTTGATGTCATCAGTTATTAGCTCTCCTTTCCCACTTTCCTTCATCTTTCTCTTGCTTCTAATGTATTTAAAGAACAAGATCTTATTGCCTTTTCTGCCCTTGCTAGATGTAACTCACTTGATTCCTTACACTTTCTGATTCTTCCTACTTGTGATTATGCTTTTGTACTCCTCCTTAGCAATTTGTCCATGTTCTCACTTCTTGTAGGATTCCTTTTGATGGTCAGGTCTTTAAAGAGCTCCTGGTGGAGCCCTATTGGCCTCTTATCATTCTTCATATTAATTATTACTATTAATCTTTTCTTGTTTATTAGTGGAACATCTGCAATGGAAGAGCACAATTGTATTACAAGCCTTCTGAAATGAATTTGTCTAGATCAAGGGAGGGGAGTCATGACTCCTTGGTTCTATCCCCAGCTCTGCCACTGAATCACTCTGTGAGCCTGGGCAAGTCACTTCATCTCAGTTTCCTTCTTGGTAAAATGGGCATGAACATGATTCCCAACATGCCGGGCTATTGTGCGGCTTAAGCAGTGTTTGTAATGTAGCCTGAGACCTTTATATGAAAGTTACAATATTAGTGCAAACTATTATTATTATTATTTTATTAATTAATTTCCTCTCTCTTCCCCTCTTTACAAATGTATTTGTGTTGACACTTGTTCTTATCTGTTACATGTAGAGAAAAATGAAAAAAATATTTTAAAACAAAATTTTGAAATTTTCCCCAATGAAATTTTCCATTTAAGAACAAAAATTTTTTTTACAGGAAATGTCATTAAAATTGGTACAATTTTGCAACAAAAAAAAATGTGGTTTTGATGAAATACCATTTTCTGATGACAGACTGTGTCAATGAAAAGTTTCCAACTGCCTCTGTTTTCAAGCAATTGTAAAAGCTGCTCATAATTTTTCAAATTTTACAATTTTGATAACATTGGAAATTTAAAAACAAATCAGGAAACATTTTTTTTCAAATTTTCTTCCTTCTTCTTCCTGTTACTTTGACAAGCATGTTCTCAAAGCGTCTTATTTAAGATAGTCTGTAAAGTTCAACCATTAGTTCTGAAACTTTTACAGTTTGTTGTGGGTCTGTCCTTATTTGCCAGAATAGAGATTTATTGCAGAGATTCTTTGTGACGGAGAGGGCGATCTTTGGGAGATCTCTTTGTATTAAGTTTATGTATCATTGTGGGCCAGGGATTGTATGTAATTCCATGTGGGAGGGCGAGCACAGCTTCTCCAGAAACTAAGAACAGTGGGGAGTGATTATGCAAATTCACTCACATTGTAACACCTTCAGAGAAGTACCGCCACCTGAAGAAGTACATATATACTAGTTCAAACTGGATTCTGCAGAGACCAGATAATGAAAGGATTTTGGATACACAGCCTAAATTTATCCCAACTCAGGGCTTTCTTTCTGATCCAGTAACGGACATGATGTTCTGTCCAAGGGTCACCCAGTCCTTCCTGTGAAGAAAGGAAGGTTCGAAGGAGTTTTGTCTACTGAGGCCCCATAAGACTGCTGACTGACCACTAGTAAGCTTTTGAGCATGAATATAGGAACGTCTGTTGTTTTTGTTTTCTCTGTAATGCTTGCACCTTAAGAATAAATGTGCTTGTTTAGACATCGTTGTGTGGCAACTCATAACTGCTGGCAATGATGATGTTCATAGCCTTTGTAGAAAAAGCAAAGAACAGACACTGGCTGTTTGGCTTGCTGGAGATATCACAGTGTAGGCAGGGAACAGTGGAGTCTAGAAAAACCTCAGTCAGGCGGGTGAGAGATGTGGGTCTCTGCCCAAAAGAGATGGTGGCTGAGGAGCCAGTAGCCTAGAGAGGGTGCCCTCAAGTGACCGCGGAGAGGGAATACAGATGCAGTTGCCTGAGCTGTGACATTGTCTCTATGAAACGTGATAATATAGAACATTCTCAGAGGGGACAGAGACTGGGGCAGCAGGGCTGGAGGATTCTTAAGGTACATCTGCACTGCAGTCAGAGTTGTGATAGCAGCACTGGTTTTTCTGCCTGCTCTAGCTTTAATCTCCCTAGCATGGCTAAAAATACCAGTAAAGACACAATGAACAGTATGGGCTGTCCAAGTATGGGCTGGATACATACTCATTCTGCTTGCCTATGCTGAGGTCCATGCTCCCATCTTTGCTAATATTTTACCTGTGCTAGCCAGATTAAAGCTAACACTAGTATGCCAATCCAAGTTACAATCACATTGCTGATTGTAGTGCAGACAGACCCACTCTAGTTCAACCACGAGTTATTGAGGGCCAGGCAGGAATTGCTGAGTTGTAGTTTCTGGCCCATATTATGCAGGAGGTCAGACTGGATGATCAGTGATCCCTTCTGGCCTTGGAATCCATGAATTGAACCTGTTCAAATCCACCTAAGGTCACTAGTGACCAGATATTATTACCCTCTGACAGCTCTTCTGTGACGTATATGGCTTGAGTTAACAATACTTACTGCCACAGACATCAACTACTTAATCCTTAAAACACTTTAAGATAATAAAGGAGGTAGGAACACATCATTAGCTCTATTTTATTGATGGGGAAACTGAGGCAGAGAAGCTGAGCGACCTGGTCAAAGCCAAATAGATATTTAAACTGGACTGGATGCAGCACTAGAAAATACTCCATGGGGAGCGATCTGGCTCAGGAGATGGAGAACATGCTCCATTTTCTGTGATTCAGTGACTGCTACAGCTTATCTAGCTGGCTAGCTAGCCTTCCATCTGCAGTATCTACCCATTTAGAACTAAATGGATACATCTAGGTAGCTAGCCAGCCTTCCATCCACAGAATCTATCCACCCACCGTATGTGTCTGTCTCTCCTTCCTTCCACCCATAGTGGGGGTCTGTCTGTATTTCTACCTATCTTTTCTTCCTTCAATTAATTAACTCTTATGGAAGTGCAACGAATTTCTCAGACGCAGGTATCTTGTTCCATAAGTCTAGCCTCTTAAACACAACACTATGATTTTATCTGAAATAATGAAGAAAAAAAGTCAGTTCTTTTATTTTATTTTTTTAAAAATTGCTGTGAAAAATCTCACGAAGGAAAATATTCGCATCTCAGTAGAGCCCTTTAAATATATTAATAGAGGAAATATTAGAATCAACCTAACAGGTTGCCAAACTGTCTGACCTGCACTGGAACTACTGAGCAGGAGAATTTGCAGAGGTCTATGAATGTCTCTCTTTCATATATATGTTTTATTATATTGTCAACATATTTCTGATCTCTTTCAGGATGAATGTGTGTTTTCCAGCTTCTATTTCCTTCTCTACTTCTCTTCAGTCTCTTTGTTCGGTGGCACGAGGAAACAAAATTAATTCCGAGCAGCTCGAAGCTGTACAGGGGAGCGTGCACCGTGTGAGCTCGTTCTCATTACACATCTGGACTGGTGCCTCTGATTCATGAGAACGAACAAGGAGGTGACACTTCATCATTAATGTCACAAGCTCAGCCATTTTAACAGCCGCGGTACTCCCCTTGCAAAAAAGAAAAACGATCGAAGGAATGATATTCCCAGAGAAAAGGATCCGGTCACTGGTAGGAAAACACTCATAAATAGAATGTTCTCTTAATATTATTCCTTGTTATTGTAAGACGGTTTCCTACAAAGAGCATAGAAAATAACTCAAGCAGCATTCGGTATATGAAAGGCAGTGTGGTCCACTAAGTTACATACTGCACTGAGGTAAAAAAAATGTGGTCTGTTTCTGAGTCTGTCACTGCCTTCCTGGGTGACCTTTGTCAAGTTACTTCCCCTCTCGCTGCATCTTTCCCCTCCTATCCTTTGTGTGTCTTGTACATTTAGATCATCAGCTTTTCAGGGTAGAGACTGTCCCTCACGATGTGCATGTACAACACCCAGCACAACGGGGCCTCGATCTCATTCAGGTCTTCTAGGGACTGTTGTAATAAAATGATTATATTCCTGTCTCAATCATAGGAATGTAGGGCTGGAAGGGCCTCAAGAGGTCAGTCCAGCGCCCTTCACTAAGACACTAAGAGCAACAAAAATGATCAAAGGTCTAGAAAACACCTAGACTATCCCCTGCAGGTGTTGTCCAACCTGTTCTTAAACATCTCCACTGATGGGGTTTCCACAAACCTCCCTTGGAAGCCTGTTAAGCAATCAATTTACAAACACCTAGAAGATGATAATAAGGTGATAAATAACAGTCCACATGGATTTGTCAAGAACAAATCATGTCAGACCAACCTGATAGCTTTCTTTGACAGGGTAACAAGCCTTGTGGGTGGGGGGAAGCGGTAGATGTGGTATATCTTGACTTTAGTAAGGCTTTTTATACTGTTCAACATGACCTTCTCTTAAACAAACTAGGGAAATACAGCCTAGATGGAGCTACAATAAGGTGGGTGCATAACTGGTTGGAAAATTCTTCCCAGATAGTAGTTATCAATGGTTCACAGTCATGCTGAAAGGGCATAATGAGTGGGGTCCCACAGAGATCGGTTCTGGGTCTGGTTCTGTTCAATATCTTCATCAATGATTTAGATAATGGCATAGAGAGTACACTCATAAAGTTTGCGGATGATACCAAGCTGAGAGGGGTTACAAGTGCTTTGGAGAATAGGATTAAAATTCAAAATGATCTGGACAAACTGGAGAAATGGTCTGAAATAAATAAGATGAAATTCAATAAGGACAAATGCAAAGTCTTTTGTATGCACACATACAAAATGAGAAATGGCTGCCTAGGAAGGAGTACTACGGAAAGGGATCTGGGGTCATAGTGGACAATGTAACGCTGTTGCAAAAAAAGCAAACATCATTCTGGGTTATATTAGCAGGAGTATTGTAAGCAAGACACGAGAAGTAATTCCTCTACTCTACTCCATGCTGATTAAGACTCAGCTGGAGTATTGTGTCCAGTTCTGGACGCCACATTTCAGGAAAGATGTGGAGAAATTGGCAAAAGTCCGGAGAAGAGCAACAAAAATGATCAAAGGTCTGGAAAACATGACCTATGAAGGAAGATTGAAAAAAATTGGTTTGTTTAGTCTGGAGACGAGAAGACTGAGAGGGGACATGATAACAATTTTCAAGTACATAAAAGGTTGTTACAAGGAGGAGGGAGAAATATTGTTCTTCTTAACCTCTGAGGATAGGACAAGAAGCAATGGGCTTAAATTGCAGCAAGGGCGGTTTACGTTAAACATTAGGAAACACTTCCTAACTATCAGGGTGGTTAAGCACTGGAATAAATTGCCTAGGGAAGTTGTGGACTCTCCATCATTGGGGATTTTTAAGAGCAGGTTGGACAAACACCAGTCAGGGATGGTCTAGATAATATTTAGTCCTGCCTTGAGTGCTGGGGACTGGACTAGATGACCTCTCGAGGTCCCTTCCTATTCTATGATTCTATGTATAGAGAGAAAGAAACAGGAAAATATTGTGGGGGAAATGTTGTTAAAATATTAGCAGTGCCTCAATGAGTTTAGGACAGTAAGTGATCAAGGATACTGTACTCCGTTGAAATTGCAGGGGAATTTTAGCTGTGCTCAATGTATTTGCAATACTTCCTACCAGCTCTCTAGACATAACAGGAAAGTAACATTTTATAAAAGTGAAAATAGCACCAGACCTACCTATAAATAATCCAGGACAAATTAAGCACAGTGCAAGAGGGATAAGGGACATTGAGAACGTTTTTTAGCCAAACCCAAACCAATAAAACCCAGCGCCTGTGTTCTGACAGTGCATTGTTTTGTGTCCATCACCCACACCACAGCTGATGGCAGGCTTTGATTAACCAATGTGCACTTCCACAGGGCCCCTGTCTCAGGAGCCCCCAACCACCAGGGGGTGGAAACACCCCCCTCCTCCCTTCCAAAAACAAACAAACAAACAAAAAAAAACAGGGCTGGCAAGGGGGCAGGGTTGGGGGAGAGCCAACGGCTGGAGCGGAAAGCCCGATCCGCCCCATGGGACAGCAGCTACTGCAGGATTTGTGCGGGGCAAGTGTGCACTGCAACAGATTGGCCCCCCCCATGGGGCCTCCCAATCTGACACCCACACTTGGGCACCCAGTCTGGGGACAGGCCTCAACACCCCCCCATATGGCCTTCTACCCTCTGGGGGCAGGGAAGGTGGGTGGGAGGCCCAGTTGCCATAGTGCAAAATTCTTTAATCCGGCCCTGCATGGGGGGGTGCTCATTCCTACCTGCAAAGGGGTGTGACTGGAGCAAGGAGCTGCACAGCTTTGGAGCACTGTTGGATAGAGGAGGGGGCCGAGATGCTCCTGGATGCAGTGCCAGGGGGTTGGGTCAGGGGGAAGGCAGGGGCACTTTCACAATTGGGCTGGGAGAGCGGCCTAAAGGCAGCAAAAGAGCTCAGGCCACCACAGTGCCCCAAAGGCCAACACCAGGCAGTGCAGCAGAGACCGGGACCCCATGGGGCACCAGGCACCTGTTGGGACTGGGGCTGGGATTGTCTGGCTCCTGAGTTGGGTTTGAGAGCCCCACTCTTTGTATAGCGACACTGGGGACCTAACACATGGCGATGTGACTCCCAGTAGGGTTGGCTCTGCCCAGACAGGTGCAGGTATGTAGCTGAGTGGCGTGCTTGTTTCTGGGGTTATTTCCTGCCTCCCCAATGATTGTGGAAGGGAACCAGGAGGTTTGGGCCTGGCGGGGACAGCAGGGCTCTCTCTCTCAAGGCAGGTGATTTGGAAACTAATTTATAACACAGGGAGCCCTCACCCCATTGGGGATAAAGGCTGCAGTCCTGGAAGATGCTGCCTGCCCTCAAATCCCAGCACTTCCTGGAATGCTGAGGGAGCTTGGCCTCTCACGGGATCCAGATCACAGCAGCTGGTGCTGGCTCCTCGAAGTTAGCACTAAGCTGATATCCCAGCGTGGTGCTAGGGTTCTGTGCTGCTGCGAGCTGGGTTTCTTGGGCAGCGGGTAGCCCACGAGGCTCTGAGGCAGAATGGATCCAATGCACCAGCTAGGTATTAACCAGCATTGTGCTGGGGGCAGAGGGGAACGGACGTCTTTCACATACCAGCCACTTATACTTAGCTTTTAGATTAGAGCAGTGGTCCCCAACCTTTTCCGGCTGGCGGGCACCGGACGACGAGTCACCGACGACCATGGCCGATGGACAAGCATCCGCCAAAATGCCACCAAGAAGTGGTAACATCAAGAGGCATCCCCACCAAAAATCAGCGGCATTTTGGTGGTGATGCCTCTTGGTGACACCGCTTTTCGGAAGCGACGCCTCTTGATGACGCCACTTTTTGGTGGCATTTTGGCGGATGCTTGTCCTCTGGCCAGGATGCGGGTGCACATAGATGCCCTGGTGGGCACCATGGCACCCACGGGCACTGCGTTGGGGACCACTGGATTAGAGTGGCTAGCCCACATGCCCTGGCCAGAATCCTATTGAGGTCAGTCATGACTACTAATTTTGGTAACTGGTAATTAGCTATTGCTATTCCCCTTTTGGAAATTCAGCATACCAATAATTCCCTTTGCATTTTCATTTGGCAATGTTATCCCTCTTTGCTTCCCCTTCTAGGCACCTGAGTAGTGTTACTCTCTCCCAGCCACTTATTGCGTCTTCACCAGTCCCGCTAAATCGATGCCATTGATTTAGCGCTGAAGTGAAGACGAGCCCGTAGTCTAGTCTCCTGTTGTCCGTAAAGATCTAATTTTGGCTTTTGGGTTAGTGTGCAGGGGCTGGGTTGGTTGGTATCAATCACCTGTGCTATACAGGAAGCCAGACTAGATGATGTGGTGGTCCCCTCTGGCTTTAAACTCTATTGCTCAACTGTTTTGATTATTTGGAAATATTCACCAGGTTTTTCTGCGAATAATTCTTGGTCTGTAGCTCATTCACATTGTTAACACTGAGTTGCCCTAAAGCAGGGGTAGGCAACCTATGGCACGTGTGCCAAAGGCGTCATGCGAGCTGATTTTCAGTGGCACTCACACTGCCCGGGTCCTGGCCACTGGTCCGGGGGGCTCTGCATTTTAATTTAATTTTAAATGAAGCTTCTTAAACATTTTAAAAACCTTATTTACTTTACATACAACAATAGTTTAGTTATATATTATAGATTTATAGAAAGAGACCTTCTAAGAATGTTAAAATGTATTACCGGCACGCAAAACCTTAAATTAGAGTGAATGAATGAAGATTCGGCACAGCACTTCTGAAAGGTTGCCGACCCCTGCCCTAAAGCCTCATGGTAGGACCATTTTTAAAGCATATGTTTCTTAGAGCTGTTTGAAACTTTTGTCATAACTCTTTTTTGACACAAAGTGATTTTTTGACCAGAGTAAAAATTTTAATGGAAAAATTTCATTTGGGACAAAACTTAAAAAAAAAAAATATTTTCAGTAAGAAATTTCAGGTTTGGATTTTTGAAAACCAAATTTTTTTTACTGAAAACGGAAAATTTTACTGAAAACAATTTTTGAAACCGAAACTGTTTTTGGTAATTAGTTTTGCTTTTTGTTTTGTTTTTAATGAAAACCCCAGTCATTTTGCTAGAAGCTTGCAAAGAGAAAAGGAAATTTCTCAAAATTTCACACACAGAGAAGTGGTATTTTTCATACACTCAATTTTTTTTTTTAGATCAGGATTCCATTGTGCCAGGAGCTGTGCAAACATATACCAAAGAGATCATTCCTGCCCCAAAGACATGAAAATGTAAGTGCAAGACTAGGAACAATAGGTGGATATGGCCAACAGACAAGGAAGCACAAGGAAACAAAGAGAAAACTGGTTGTCATGGAAAGCAGAGGTCAGAGCACACCAGCTACCCAACTATTATTGAGTTCTTTGTGGGTATCACATCAGAAGAGTTTTAAAGTGGTGGCTTTAGGGGTCTTTACAGAAGCCACCTTCCAGGCATAAGACACATTGTGAGAGAAAGCATGAAGATTCTTGCTGAGAAAAAAAAATTAAATGGGCAGTCAAGACTGGCCTCATTTGCAGATTGCACCTCTCTGTGCCTCGATTTACACATTTGTAAAATATGGTGTCACCGGGTAACTGGCCCTGAGCGCTGTCAGGGTCTCAGCCTACCTGAGAATGAGCCAGCTCAGATCCACCTGGGGATAACTGATGGCCTGTGTAGCTGAGCAATAGTTAACTAATTAGTTAAGGAACACCTGGGCCTTATAAAGGGTTACATAGGCTCAGGTAGAACAGAGAACACTTGGAGGATGTGCCTGGGGAAAGAACTTCTCAAAGGAGTAGGCCAGAGGTGAAAGTAAGCCGGTACCTCCAGTACGGTGTACTGACAAGAGCTGGTGCACCGTACCGGGGCGGCCCAGCTTCCCAGGTGGCAATTTAAAGGGCCTGGGGCTCCCAGCAGTGACTGGAGCCCCAGGCCCTTTAAATTGCTGCCAGAGCACCACTGCTGGAGCCCTGGGGTAGCGGTAGCCGGGCTCCGGGGATTATTTAAAGGGCCGGGGCTCCCACTGCCTCTACTGTCCTGGGCCCTTTAAATAGCCGTCGGACCCCTGCCACCGCTGCCCCGGGCTCTAGCTGCTATTTAAAGGGATGGGGCAGTAGAAACAGAGGAGTCCTGGGGCCTTTAAATAGCCCCCAGAGCCCTAGGGTAGCAGTGGCAGCTGGGGGCTCCGGCAGTGGTTTAAAGGGCCCAGGGGGGTAGTGGCAGCCGGTTCCTGGACCTTTCAACTGCTGCTGGAGCCCTCGGCTGTCACTGCTACCCCGGCAGGGGAGGGCACTTACCGGTACAGGGCAGACCGGGGGTGGTTCTGACCCCCCCATCCCCGCCCCTTCTGCCTGAGGCCCCACCTCTTCTGGAGGCAGAGCCAGCCCCAACCCAGCCCTGTACCAGTAAGTCCCTATTTCTACTTTCACCCTGGAGTGGGCTAGGAAGCTGCTTCCTGTGTCGGGGGTGTATGGGATAGAGACTAGAGGTTCCTGAGGAAAGGAACAGTCTCCAGAATGCAACAAGAGACAGCTGCCAAGGGGAGGGCTCCTCAGGGGGAGCGGCTCAGAGGGCTTGCCCAGAAAGGAAGCCAAGGAAGAGTGCTCCTAGGTGGGGGAGGCTCTAAAAGGGAGTTGCTATGAATGCCAACTCTCAGCAAAACCTGATCCCAGTGGGTTTCAGCAGTCAGCAGCAGGAGCCGCAGGTCTGAGGAATTATATGCTGTTCTCCTCTGCAGGGTTTGACCTCTACAAGGATCTTGACCTAAAAGGAGAGGCCCTGATTCCATCAGAGTGTTCTGGGTCAAGAGCACCTCACTGGTAAGGGACCTGGATATAAGTGGGGTTGATGGCCAAAGGTTAAGTTAGCCCATTTCCCCTCCCACTGGAACTCTGAGGTTGAAGCCTATTTTTGTAATGTTCTGCCTTTGAGTTGAATAAACTAGACCTCTGAAGGGGCGCTGTTCAATAGACATAGTCCTCACTGGACTTATTGAAAGCCCGCTAGGGGAAAGTGAGGCAAATGCGTAATTGCAGTGCTGCATTGGGCCACCAGAGGGCAATGGTGCACTGAGGACGCCCCCTTACTTAGGGCTAATATTATTACATGGATATTTGTGAAACATGCTGAAAACCTCCTATGAAAGGTCGCGACGCACAATATATTATTATGTGGCCAGTAGCTAAGTTATAAATAACTGGATTTTCTTTGAGGTACATTCCATTTATTCTTTTTCTAAACCATTTAAAAACTATCTCAATGTTTTAAATCTTTCACCCTGTAGCATCACAGATTTCCCGAGGTCATCATGGTCTTCTAGTCTGACCTTCTGCATAACCCAGGCTAAAGAACATAAATTTATCATTTATGCACCAAATTCATAACTTCTGTTTGAGATATAGCAGATCTTTTGGACAGATATAGTCCTAATTTAAATTCTGCAAGTGCTGGAGAATCCACCGTATCTGTCATTAAGTGTTTTTTAGTGGCTAATTTCATTCAATGTTAAAAATGTGTGCCTTTTTTCTATTCTGAATTTATCATGAGTTTTAAGACTGGGACAGAATACACTCATCTTTATCAGTCTGTAACAAATATCAGAGTAGATAAATGGGTTTATACAGATAGATCTCGCTACATTGCTACTGGCAAATATTTAAACATGTTCAATAAATCTTTAAACTATGCTTTTGGTCAGAAAAGTGATGATGTGAAGATAACCCTTTCTTGCTGGACAGGAGAGCTATTTGGGAAATGTAGCTTGTTGGCATGAAAAATGTTGATGAAAACCAAATGTTTTAGTCTGTATTGTATGTTTGCTTCAAGATTTTTTTGGGGGGGTGGGAGTAGGAGGAAGACAGAAAGCTGACACGAGGCAAGCAGAGTCAGGATGAGCTCTACTCTGACATCTGGTGGTGAATTGTGGTGAGTTGTGGAAAAGAACTTCAGGGGCTGATCTTATTTGCATAGGCACACCCACCCCACTTAGCATGAGCCCAAATGGTCACTTTAGCTGCTGTGGGATCCCCAGTTTCTCTGTTATTGGGGCAGGAAGAATAAGGTGTTGTTATCCTGATTATGTGAATCAAGGACAATGAAACTGTTTTATGACAGAGGGACTTGCCATCAACTAAGTAGCACTCACTAGACAAGGGACATGGGTTCCAAACCCTAGTGAACTGAGAGAGGCTGGGGGTAGGTATTTGTACCTTATAGTGGGGGTACCTTTTGAAAGCCCAAAAATACTAATTGCATTTTCACCTCCACTGGCATATCAGAGCTAATTTTAATTTTATTAGGAGCCTGGCTGTGGGCTGCTGAGCTCAATTCACTTTGGGCCAATGATGCACTAGCACTGAGGCTCCTCTACTGCAAGCTGAAATCACTAAAGAGCTAAAATCACTGAGTGCTGGGGGGGTCTGAAGATATGTTGCTGAGCAGCTGGTGGAGCAGAGCCATTTGCGGGATGACTGGAGCGGCTCATGGGATGGCTGGTGGAGTGGAGCAGCTCATGGGTAACACTGCAGCAGAACTGCACGGAGAAGCAGGGCAGTTGGCCTCAGACCACGTAAGGTGTCCCTTAATGCTGCTGTGTGCCCTCCCTTCCTCCTCCAGGCTGAGAGGTAAAACTCTGCATATAAACTTTTGAATTCTGGGGCTGCACTGACCAGGGACAGAGACTTTTGGGTTGGACTTTTGGGACTTTGGGTCATTTTTTGGGTTGCTGGACTTAAGACCCTGAGGGGAAAAGGATACTGCCAGACTTACTTGGGGGGGGGGGTCTTTTGCTCATGGTTTGTGTTATGAATCCTATTTGTGATGTTTCCCCAACATAATGCCACATTGTTTCCCTCTGTTATTAAAAGGATTTTGCTACACTCAGACTCTGTGCTTGCAAGCGGGGCAGTATTGCCTCTTAGAGTTGCCCAGGGGGGTGGTATGTAATCGTTGCAGGTCACTTGATAGGCGTTGGAGCTGGTTTTGCATTGTGTTATTGAAACGGGACCCCTACATACAGAACCCAGCCCTTGTTGCTGCCAACTCAGACGGGCCGAAGAGTTACATTGTTTTTTCATTTTTTAGCAACTGAAAAATGTTAGTGGAAAACCAAAACGTTTCAGCCGAAAAAAAGGCTTTTAGTCAAAACTTCTAATTTAGTGTTTATGGTTTTTCAATAAAAAACATGAAAAATATCAAAAATCAGGTGTTTTTGCAGAAATGTCCATTTTGATGAAAAATCCACTCCCCCCCAAAAAAGAAAGCATTTAGGACAAAAAATACTGACTAACCCTACACGGCAACATGGCTGCTTTGAGCTGCTCACTTACCAACAAAGGCCTTGATCTTGTAGCTGAATCCACGAGGGAAGAACCCAGACGCACCTGGGTATGGGTGTGAGCTGTGGTCTCCTCACTCAGATCCAATTGCAGAATCAGGGCCAAAAACATGATTTATGGGGTCTGATACCACAACCCTTACCCAGGAGCCAAGATGGAGCTGGAGGAGAGAAATTCACGATAACAGCTGTGCATAGCTTATTAGATGAGTTTGCAGGCAGAGAGAAGAAGGGAGATGAGGTGGTACCCCAAGAGGGACAGAGTGCAAGATTTGACGTTTTGAGGGTGGAAGGCTATTTCTACACTGCAGTTAAACACCCACAGCTGGCCCATGTCAGCTGACCCAGGTTCGCGGGGCTCAGGCTGCAGTACTGTAAAACTGCAGTGTAGACGCTCAGGCTGGAGCACAAGCTCTGGGATCTGCTTGAGGCAGGAGGGTCCCAGAGCTAGACCTCTAGGCTAGGCCTGAACACTTATGCCAGAGTTTTGCAGCCCAAGCCCAAGTCAGCTGACATGGGCCAGCTGCAGGGGGTTAATAGCAGTGTAAACATCCCCACAGAGGCCAAAGCTCAATAGTATTGCAAGGGGAAGGCACCCAGGGAGAGGAAGAGATTAAGTGGGCGGGGGGGAGAGGTAAGGGTGACCAGACAGCAAATGTGAAAAACTGGGACAGGAGGTGGGGGGTAATAGCAGCTTATATAAGAAAAAGACCCAAAAATAGCGACTGTCCCTATAAAATCAGGACATCTGGTCACCCTAGTGGGGAGCGGGGGGCCCAGGAACTCCCAGGGTCCCAGAGTTTGGTTGTGAAACGAAGTTACCACAATTTTGTTTACATCAAGAATTCCCAATTCAGCTGTTTTTGTTCTGTAAATGTGAACCCTCCTGGGGTGGCAGGGAACCCTTGTGTGGGTGAAATGGCATCCAGCCATGACCTGAGGTTGTGGTGTTCCTTTCCAGTCTGCTAGAACAAATAAATATACCACACGGACCCTTCTCTGCTGCAGCAGAGCCAAAGCAGGCCCCAGCGCTGCGTGGTCTCCAATCAGGGTATCCCCAATTAAGGGCCACATACAGCTTCTATCTAGTGGCCCAGCCTGGAAATGCGGTGGCTGCATTAAAAATGTCTGTGTTACAGGGGTAACTTGTGCAGCAGGAAAGGCAGGTTGACCTGTAATGGCATTTGTTCCCTTCTGCAGTGAAGACACAACTGCACCCACTTTGGTTTGTGTAACGACACAACACACAATAAACAGGAGACATAACTCTGGCTGTAAATCACAGCTTGCTTCAGGCTGCCGCTGCTTTAGTGGTGTGGGTGAACTTGTGTCCCAGGAACAGTGTCTGATAGCTTTGCCTTCTGGAGGCTGGTGGTGTGAAACATCAGATTGCCTTTTAGAAGCTCTCCGTTAGCGAAAGGGACAGAATCTTTTATAGAGGAGCCGTGAAACCCCAGCTGTCACGCTACACAGGGAGATTAATTCCCCTCAAAGCCACTCCCCTCACAGTAAAATACTGTAATCGAGTGGCTAGTTGAGGTATGCACTTCTGCCCTCTATTGGATGGTGTCAGAATTGCTCAATTGTTTCATCCTCCCTATACTGCTAATAGTGATTGATCTCCTGTATCATTTATAGCACAGCAACCCTATGGGACCTCAGTGATATCAGACACTCCCTTGATCTAGGCACCAAACAGACACGTGATGGTAGACAGTCCCTTCCCAAAGACAATCTAACTAGGCAAAGTGTAGGAGGCACAAGGAGGTGAACAGACTTACCCAAGGTGACAGAGCAGGTCAGTAGCAGAAGGAGTAGACCCAAGGGCTACTGACTCCTATCCCAGGGTTCTGGCCACTAAATCATGCTGCCCTTCCCCTCCTACCCCTATCAGGTTAGATTGTAGGGGGCTGTATTTTCCCAGCAGGAGGAACAGTGCCTTATTCCCCTGTGAAATTCTGCGTGACCATGGCATTCGACATAGAAAGAGCCGTGCAGTTCCTGAGTGGCCACTGGTTTGTTGCAATATTAATTCCTGGATGCTGCAAAAAGAAAAGTGATTTGGTAAAAGAACAAACTGTTAGTGAACCACATACAAACATGTAAAAAAAGGGCAACAAAGAGCGAAACTGGCTGGAGTTCAATAGAAGCAATTAAAAGGAGTTTTTTGTAAGTGGGGTGACCGGGAGGTGAAGTTCTGCAGAGGATCGTTGTGCAACTCTGGTTAGTTCTCCTGAGTCATGCTTGTGGAAACACAGGCTGTTCTGCTGGCATCATCCATATTTTCCAGTTCATGCCAGGGGCCTCTGTTAAAACCATGGTTCCTTTTGTTTGTGCAACCGCAGCTGTCAGAAACATTTCTTGGTGTAGTGGTTTACCTTGACGCTAACATTGGCCATCTGAAAAATGTCGACCTCGCCTGTTCTCAATTACCAGCTGGAGAGAGAGAGGGGGGTGTGTGTGTGTGTGAAATGCCATAGCCTTTTTTATTTTAAAGACTGAAGAAGGAAGAATTCTCAGGAGTCTCCTCCAAAGCTCATTAGAAGAAACAGACAGACTAGCATGGTACCCTACAAAGCATTACTGTTTGCATCTGGATGCACACCAAGCCCATTGCAGGCAACTCTGTTCAACCTCTAGAATACAAATACAATCTGTAGCGATGCTTGAGAATGCTAAAAATGAGAGCTAACAGTCCTTTGGGCTCAGTGCACATGGTGATCATCAGATGAAAACAGGCAGAAATCCCCAAACCCATCTGCATACACGCCATGTTACACTGTTGCAGTCAGTAATGCTTTCCCCACACTGGTCTATAACTAGGCTTCGATAGAATAGATTTTTATATGTAAATAGTGGTAAACATCTATTTCACTGTACATGTACAAACCAAAGAAAAAACATTTCCATCCATAATAATTGCAATTTACATATAGGCAAAGTAACAAAAGTGAGACCTGAGAACTTATTAGAGATTGATTTAAGGATATTTACTTTGTGTGTTTTGACCTGATCCCTTTATAGTTTATGTTTTTGATGGTTACAAGGTTTAACTTTTTTAAATCAACATCTCTTGTCATTGCATAATTATTGTCTGACTCCTCCCCCTAGATTCCTGCAACAGTGAAAATTCATATTGATGACAAAATTTTAAAATGCCTAAAACTAAACATAGATGTTATCAGTCAATTTTTGTTAATGAATTCTGCCTCATGTATCCATAACCATCCGTCCTTTTAACATCTCCATTCCCTCCGTGATAACACCAAGAAGTTCACTACTAGAATCAGAGCCAAACTCTGGCTATTCTGACTCACATTGGATAGCACTTTGCTCCACGAGCAATCCCACTGATTTCACCTGTTCTGGAGTCAGGTACTACTCTGCATGCATAAGGGCTTCGAAATCCAGCCCAACCGGAGGAGCGATGCATGGCTCCATCAGCAAATGTTAGTTGCAAGCAGAAATGAATCAGTCAATCTCTGATCCATCTCCCTGGTGGATTGTCTATATCACAGTTATGTCACACAAATTTGCACACTGCTAGCATGTGCAACACGGAAGAGGCACAGGATTGAGGCCTAGTGACAGAGCCGTGTTGAGGGCCCAGGACTGGAACAGCAGGGGCTAAGGCTGGTCAGGATAGACTTGGATGAAGTGGAGAGGTGGCACTGTACATTAGGAGCTTGGTTCACCTCTGCCCTAAGGCCCCTTTGCACTGGTGGGTTGGTGGTGTGAAAGGGCCTTAGTGTAAATAAGAATCATGTCCTCACAACCCAACAAGAAAGAGTATGTTGGTGAAATTCTAAAGTAAAGATAAAAGCACAGAGGAGATACAGCAGTAGACACCTGGTACAGGACACTTAGACCAGTGTTTCTGAACCAGGGATACACTTACCACTGGGGATACACAGAGGGCTTCCAGGGGGTACATCAACTCATCTAGATATTTGCCTAGTTTTACAACAGGCTACTTAAAAAGCTCTAGTGAAGTCAGTACAAATAAAAATTTCATACAGATAATGACTTGTTTATACTGCTCTATATACTATATACTGGAGTGTAAGTACAATATTTATATTCCAATTGATTTATATTAGAATTAGATGGTAAAAATGAGAAAGTCAGCAATTGTTCAGTACAAGTGTGGCTGCAACACTTTGCTATTTTTATGTCTGATTTTGTAAGCAAGTAGTTTTTAAGTGAGGTGGAACTTGGGAGTGTGCAAGACAAATCAGACTCCTAAAAGGGGGTACAGTCTTCTGGAAAGGTTGAGAGCCACTGACCTAGACTAGCCATGGGAAACTTTCCAAACACTAGAAACCAGAGTATACTGTATTCCGCAAAAAGCCCACTACATCATTTTCTGGCTCACCCTGTTTGGGGAAAATAAAGAGGGAAAATGACCTGGATGTGTTTATGGGTTAGTCTGTATATAGTCTGGAAGGTGCTCAGATATTACACTGATGGGTGGGTGGCATTATACAAAGCGAGATGGATAAAAAATAGGTATGATGAGGCGATAGATATAGGGAAGTCTTTCGGGTTCTGCTATTTACTGATATGAAAGAATGGTCTGAGTATGAGAAAATAATTCTGCACCTAGCAGCAGTCACCACTAACTACGTGAACCAACATAGTAGGTTCTCAAACTGTAGCAGTAGTTGATTCATGGAAAGCAATGTGTGATCCATTATGAAATCTAGCCACTAAGGAACAACGGAGGATATACTAGCGTGCCCCAGTGTGGTGAACTTTGGGGAAGCCCTGACTGAAATGCAACAGAAAACAATACCTCATAGAGAAAAGTGCAAGGGACAAGAAGTGACTGATGGGGCAGCAAGAGGAGATGCGAAAACATTTGAGGTTGAAAGAAAGACTGGAAAGAATGGAAGTGGGAATCAACCAAATGAAAACACTCAGAGGGTGTAAGAGGAGAGAAAGGCAGCAAAAAAGCAGCCTGGGTTAATGGATAAGCAGGATAAAAAAATGTGCCTTTACCGATTTATATGGGGCAAAAGAGGTGCAGGGGTGGTGGGAGAGACATGAATTACTCAAGCCGCTGAGATCTTCCATTTTATAATTTTTCATCAGCAAGAAAGAATTAAGACCAGGTATTTGAACAATTGGGAAGTAAAGAGGAGCCCATAAAACTCACTGTTGCTGAAAAGAAGGTAGAAGAGTAATTGGGAAACCGGATCAAATGCAAATTAGCCAGTCCTAGATGATCTGAATCATGGTGTGTTATACAAACTAGTGAGCATATTGCCTGCGCCACCACCAGCTATTTCTGAACAGTCCTGGGTAACTGGGCAGAGATGAGAAGACTGGTGAAGGTGAATGAGACACCAAAGTTTTCAAAGTAAAGAACGCCACCCCTGGTAATTAGTATTCTGTCAGTCTAGCCTCTGTTTTAACTGAACAAATATTAAGAGAAAAGGGGGTGGGGATGAAATTAAAGAGCCCAGAAACTGAGACTGAATTTCAAGAACTTCCTGGCAGTGAGAAGTTAAGTTGTGGAGTAGTCTCCCCAGTGGGGCAGCGCCTGCACCTGGAATATTTGAAATTAGACTGGAGAGAATATTAAAATATAAGGAACGATCCTATAGTGGCAAGGAGATGGACTGGATGACCAAATCGGGCTTTTCCATCTCTAGGTTCAGATTATTTATGTGCATCTGTAAAGTCACAGGAAGATCCAGGACTGGGAAAGTAGAGATGCAGCAGAGAAGGATAGAGTTGTATTTCTAGTCCTCTGCAAACTGGCCCTAGATCGTGACTAGAACTGGTCAGGAAAGTCTGATAGTTCAACATTTCTCAGGATAGAAGGTCGAAATATCAAAGTCTTTTTGCGGAATGCAAAAATCTGAACTATTTCATATCAGAAATGTCTGAACTTCAAGCCATTGGCAGGGCTGTTGTAGCCGTGTTGGTTCCAGGATATGAGAGACACAAGGTGAGGGAGGTCATATCATTTACTGAACAGCTTCTGGTGGTGACAGAGACAAGCTTTCAAGCTTCACAGTAAGAAAAGCTCTGTAACCAACAAAAGCTGGTCCAATAAAAGATATTACCGCCCCCACCTTGTCTCTCTTGACTTCCAGTTGACATTAAGCTGTGTGTCTGCCTAAGCTGGTTTCCGTGTCTCATGGGAGCTGTAACACCACATCCTGACTGTTCCCCTTTTCCCCATGGGCCATGTTCCCAGCCAGATGCCATCTCCCAGGATGCATTTGCCCTTTTTCCCTGTGGCACAGCTGCTGTGGTGGTGCCTCATGGACCAACGACTTCAACCCTCATGAGAGGCTGTGGTGTCATCGTGGAAGGAAGAGTACATCTGGGCAGCAGGGCACATGGGGAGCGTGGTGGGAGGGACATGGAACTACATCTCTGGTGTCTTAGCCAGATGGAAAGATCAGTGTCGACTTGAAACCAAAAGCTTTGGTTTGACTTTCCCCATGAAAAATTCCACCAAAATCAGTCGTTTCCTGTGGAAAGCATATTGTTTGAAATTCGTCAACCAGCCCTAAGGGTGAACTTCTTGGCCAGGGGATGACATGATTCCCTTCCATGGTTGCATCAGTCACAGCTCTCATCCATTCCTCAAATTGCTTCTCCCTGCTAACCAGCATCATTGCTGTCGTCTCCGGCCTGGGTCTCAGCAGGTTTTTTCTCATCCCATTCCCTGCGGCGGGCGGACGGCAAGACCGCTCTGTTGTTGAGTGTTTTCTTAAGCATTGTTTATGATTTATTCCTCCGGAGCTCTTGTATATTTTTGTTTCGGCCCACTCGCATGCACAGCTAGCAAACACGCATGGCAGGGTTCCATGCAGCCCCCTCACACCTCAGGGCTCTGCAATGTTATCTAAAACCCCCTGGAGCTGGCTTTTGTTTGAAAAGAAAACAGCCTCCTCGGCTCATTTTGCCCAGCTTGGAAAGCCCAGTCCGTGCTTTGAGATGCACGTGCCACAGGGCTTCAGTGGAGAATGGTTCTGCACACTCAGGGTATGGCTGCAGATGTGATGCAGACATATCCTTGGTGTGCAGAACTAGCAGCTTCTTATCCAAGCAAGGGGAAGGACTGCCAGGTGGCCTCTTGCAGTCCACAGCAAAGCTTGCGCCATGGCATCCTCCCTTCTGTTTGTAGTGAGCAAGCTAGCGTACAGCTAGCATGGGCGCATCTATGCGAGCTGCCATTCACCCCTCCAGCTGCCATGTAGAACCTGTCCTATGACTGAGATGTTCAAAGCTGCCAGAGGAATTGAGATACTTAGGTCCCATGAAATTGAATGGAAATTGGATGTCTGAATCATTACCCGCGCGGGTCTGAAACTCTCTGCCTGTAACATTTGTAATGAACTCTTTCTCTGCTAGCCATGGTGGTGACCTGTTTGTATTGGTGGTGTTCAGCTGGCAACCCACTGGAACCTAACGAGCGTTAGACGTAGCCTCTGTGCTGGATGTATGCTGGGTACAGCTGATCCATTCAGCAGGTGCATCATGCCAGAATGTGCCAGAGAACATCCAGCCAGGCAGCAGAGTCATTCTCCCATGGTATCCCTCACGCATTTGGCATCAGGGCAAGGATATCTCCCCTGGGTATCGGAGGATATACTAGAGATGTATAAAATCATGACCGGTGTGGAGAAGGTAAATAAGGAAGTGTTATTTACTCCTTCTCATAACACAAGAACTAGGGGTCACCAAATGAAATTAATAGGCAGCAGGTTTAAAACAAATAAAAGGAAGTATTTCTTCACACAACGCACAGTCAACCTGTAGAACTCCTTGCCAGAGGATGTTGTGAAAGCCAAGACTATAACAGGGTTCAAAAAAGAACTAGATAAATTCATGAAGGACAGGTCCATCAGTGACTATTAGCCAGAATGGGCCGGGATAGTGGCCCTAGCCTCTGTTTGCCAGAATCTGGGAATGGGCGATGGGATGGATTGCTTGATGATTACCTGTTCTGTTCATTCCCTCTGAGCACCTGGCATTGGCCACTGTCAGAAGACAGGATACTGGACTAGATTGACCTTTCATCTGACCCAGTGTGATCCTTTTTGTTCTTATACCAGGCACATTAGCATAATAAAGATGCCAGCTTCCTATATTACCCCACCTCTAGCTAGGAGCCGTTAGTCATCAGCTGCCCATGATGACATAAGTGAAAAGATTTGAGGTGAGAGAGCCTGCCACGTATGCACACAAGGCAATGGGATATGGAGCTTCATAGGTAGAAGCATCACATCCTAGAAGAGGGAGGTGATGGTCCCATCTCTGTGCTGCTCTGGTAGGATGGAGCTTAGAAAGCCACAAGCACTAATGGTTCCGGGCACCTCCAATGCCAGGGAGGCAATGTGGAAAAGAGCAACAAAGAAAACAATTGAACGCAGGAGGGACTGGTGGAGAGAACTAAAAGGCTATCGCTTGGCTAAAAATAAGGTCTGGATAGCGCCATTAAGTGACAGCTCTCAGAAGGGAATAGCATGATGATTCGTTATAGTATCTAAGGTACTTGTCTGGCCCCCATTGCCATGGTATCTGTGCCCCTCACCGTCTTCCATGGTCTCCCAAGTCCTAAGTTAGTGCCCTACCCACTGGACCATCCTTTCCCTCATGCCTGTGCACTCCCAGCTGGTGTGCCATCTGTTATTAGTACCATTTGTGTAGCATCTGCAGAATCCAAGCAAAGCCAAGGCCTCATTTTGCTGGCAATTGTGCAGACACAGAAAGAGATCATCCCCTGCCCTGAAGAGCTTGCAATCTAAGCAGACAAAGATAGAGCCCTGCTGTTTTTTATACAGGGGGTCTGGGGCACAAAGAGACTAAGCAATCTGTACATAGTCACACCAGAAACCCGAAGCAGAGTCAAGCATAAAAACCTTTATTGTTGGCATCTCTGCCCTGGGCAATAACCACAAGGCCACCCATCCCCTCTAAGGGGGATTCCCTGACCCACTCCGTGAGCTCTGTTGTGCATCCCTTGGAGAAGCTAATGCATGGGAACACTAGTCCTGAAGAACCCTTCTTCTTGGAAGCCCCCGTGCTTGTGACCATGGCTAGAACCCTGGCACTGCAAGGCAGTGGCAAGAGAAAGGAAGGCTCCACATGCTCTATCCTCATTGCTTTTGGGGGTGAGGGATAGCTCTGTGGTTTGAGCATTGGCCTGCTAAACCCCAGGCTGTGAGCTCAATCCTTGAGGGGGCCATTTAGAGAGCTAGGGTAAAAATCTGTCTGGGGGTTGGACTAGATGACCTCCTGAGGTCCCTTCTAGGCCTGGCTATTTTATGATTCCTGGCCAGCTCTGGACCTCAGTGAGGGATATGGTGAGACTAGTGTTAATGCCAAGGACAGGGGTTGTATGGGGGGGAGGGTCACACGGGGAAAATGTGGGAGGACTCTCAGAAGAATGTTCCTGGGAGTGCTGGAAGCCCTGCAGCTGGAATTACTTTGATTGCCCGTGAGATTACACAGTATGGAGAAACCCTTCAGTGTCTGCTGTCAGGGGATGGACCAATTGACCTGCAGTGCTAGGTCTTTTCCATCTCTGATTCCAGGGAGACTCTGAGAACACTTAAGACTTAGTGGGACTCATAAAACTAGAGGCTCATGGTCATAGCTGACATACCTGCATGTTAGTGTCACTCACAGACCTTTAGTCCCTTTGGCAGAGCAGGCTGACAGATCTGGGAGTCCCTCCAGCATCTCCCTTGATACCGTAGCAGCTGTGATTGTAAGTTCCATTCCAGCAACCACCATGACTTTGTCTATGGCAGCACTGCAAGGCATGATGGGAAATGCTAATAAAAAAATCTATGAGGCTATCTTACCTATTCCCTTCATTGGCCATTGCTGCACTGTCCTCTACTCTGTATTCTCTGGGTTTTGCCTAGTATAGCATGGGCTTTTCTACTTTCCCCATAATCAGATCATGTAGACATGCCCTCAGTGACTTGGGCATGCTCACTCAAAAAGTCTGTGGCAGAGCAGGGATCTGAATCCAGGTCTTCCAAATACTAAGCTAGTGCCCCAACCACAGGACCAATCTTTCTCTGGAAAGATACTTTCTTTCTTATTAAACTGAACTGCCTAGGCAACTGGTGCTACTGGTCCAAGTTTTATTGAAACCCTGCAAATTCCTGCAAGCTTCACCATCTTGGCCCTAATTTTTAAAGTATCTCTGTTATCCGGATATTAGGTAGATCTAAAAGCATGCAGATTTCTTCTAATGTGGTATCCACATAAGCCAGTGGAGTGCCAAGGTATAGTAAATCCATTTATCCACAAAAACGCCAGTTGGGTATTTCTGGTACAATGACCAGTGGTGAAGTGCTGGACAAGACTGGGATTTAAATGCCATAAGATGGAAATGGCAACAAGTAGTCAGGTGTTTGGGTCTACATCCCATCCAAACAATGATATTCCAGCAAGCAGTGAACCGTTCTGTAACAGGCTGGAGCATTTGTTCCATTAAAGTGAAAGCAAAGTCTTATCTCTGAAGATCTGCCCCTCGGTTTATTGTTGTTGGATGTGTTGTATAAGGACATTGGCCAAGATTTTCAAAAGTCACTAGTGATTTTGGGTGCATCTGGTTTTGGATGCCCAACTTGATGCCTGAGTTTTAGAGAGGCAGTGGTCAGCATTTTCTGAAAATCATGACCTTTTAAGTTGTCTCAAATTGGGCACCTAAAAATGGTCACTTTTGAAAACTGTAGCCAATTTTCACATAAAAAAACTTCACCCCATGATTTACTCTAAGAACAAGGACAGTAGCAAAGAGGTGCAGAAACAGGCTGGCTGCTCCTGCCAGCAACTGCCTTCATTCAGCTCATAAAAAGCTTTGAGAAATGCAGAGGAAGGAACAATTGCCCAGACGGAAATGAGAACGGGAGATGCCAAAGCAATAATCATGTGCCAATTTTAAAAGGGTGTTGACATACCAAGGATGGAATTGCTTAGGTTGGCCCCCTTGGATTAACAGGGTGGACCTGAGCAAGAGAAAGATTAGGAAACATTTCCTGCCAATCTATTAGAGTGTGGAACAGACTCCCACAGAAAGCACTGGGTCCATTGCTTGGGGTATCTAAAGGCAGACTCGATAGGGCCCTGTAGGAAACAATCCTGCACAGGTCAAGGGAGGAATGAAGGGCCCAGGGAATCCTTCCTATCTCTCATTTTAAGGATGCTGTGCTTCAAAACAGAGAGATGCATTATTGATTTTCAGACCCAGTGACACTGATTTTGTGTCACAACCCAGTGCCATGGCACAGTGACCCTGCATCATTGTGCCTTTTGATACCTTGTCTTCCGGTCTTGACATTGCATCTTGATAGGAGGATGTAGGAGCCATACCACTTTGAAGTAAAGTCCTGCCGCAGAGTCATGGTGAAGCCCCAAAGCCATTTTGTTCTTCAGGACAAATGCAGACAAGCTGCAGACCTGTCATGATGAATCTACTCCTTGAAACTTCTAACAGACACAGAAGGCAACCAGCCTCATGCTGCTTGGAGCCATCCTTTGTGCTAAGTAGCATTAAACTGTACAGGAACCTTCTCAGCATCAAGTAAAGTGTTCCAGAAAGTGCGAGTGAGTCACTAGAAAGTTCTCTTCCTTATGGGTACTGAAGTCATTTCCCAGCATGGCACTAGGGGCTTCCTTTGCGGTGGGACATAAACCAAAGTCTCACTGCCCACTCCAGTCTTTGAAGTTCTCATGTTGTTATTTTTATAGGAGTAGGGTGTTTGCTGGTTTCCTGGCCAAATTCTGATTCATATTCTGCCTGCCCACATTTATTTTTTTCCTGTGATTTATCCTAGGCACAGTTCTTCAGCTGGATACAGTCATCCCCTTCTCGTCCTCTACTCAACTCATGTGGTATTGCTGTGCACTTTCCAGAGAAGAGGCAGCTGCATTTCAGAGGTGGGTAAAGCAATGCTTATAGTCACTTGGCATATCGGTAGGCTTGTAATGTGTGTTAGGAGCCGTTGGCTTGGAAAGTGAAAGCTGCATGCAGTGAATAGGGCATTGGTGTTTGCTGCGATAGTACAGAGGATGGGTGGTGTCCCCTAAAGGCAGGTTCCTTTAAACACTGGGCTCAGAAGAGTGCCTCCACATCTGGAATCCTAAGGCACAGAGCTTTGAATATCTGACCCCAGCAGTGTGGGGACCGTGTAGCTTGCACCACAAGTGTAGCTGCCTGCAAAGTAACCCACAAAGAAACACAGCTGGGGATAGGAAGCTGCTGCTTATGTTTTACCTCCCCTTCTGCCTTCTTCCCCTCACACCCAACCCACCTTCAAAATGAGCTCTTGATCTGGGTGGCTGAGATGCCGGACCCTGTTCCACCAGGGGGCAGTCTAGATAATACTGGTGGGGAAGTAGAAAAGGGGACTCAAAAGAGGAGGTGCTAGAAAGAGGCGTCGAGGGTGCATGGCAGGTGGAAATCTTTTCTTGGAGAAATATGGAGCCGCGGAAGACAAAGAGAAGTGGTCCATACGGTAGAGGGGCGTTGTGATTAAGGCATTGGACTGTGACTTCACGCACACCTGGATTTGGCCCTTGGCTCTGCCATGGATTTGGTGTGGGACCTTGGAGAAGTCGAATGGGGTCAGATTGAAGAGCTCAGCCCTTACCGTCAAGCTCAATACCCCATGTGTGGAGCTGTTCTCAAAACCTGGGCCGCAGCTGCTCATACTTAAAAGTGGCCTCATAATGGAAGAGGTAATTGTTACTAATTCCTTTCTCCCCTCCCTTTGCCTGTATTTGCTGCTGAGAGAGAAAACTCTCTGTGCCAGGGACTGTCTCTGGATAACACGTCTTAAAGGTTAGAGGTCACTGAACTTGGTTGTCAGCAGAGGAATGTGAGCCTCTCTGAAGTTCCCTGCATATAAAATTAACACACTAACCCACGCAAATACATTAAAAAGAAAAGCAAATTTGACAGATCCCGCCTTTGTACTGCTTCCTGCTATAGTTTGTCAGCTCTCTGCAAGCTAAACGGTGTTAGGCTTGGTCACTGCTCGGAGGTAAGGCCATGAATGAAAATTCAGGTTGGGCAGGAAGTGCTGGTGTGTCTCAGTCAGAGGTACAATGGTCCATGAGACAGGGATGAGTACCCTGGCCTGGTATCCAGGATAGTTATGTTACTGGAGTGCTGGTACGACCCAAGTATTTATTTGCAGGATCTAGTCACATGACATGGGTTAGGGCTATTAAATCCCTCTCACATGGCAGGGGTCTATGTTCCCCCTACTCCATCTGTAAGAGATGCTGTCAGATCTGCAGGGCTTCTCAATGGAGAGAAGTTGTAGTAAAACCTGCTTGGCTCCTCTTTGGTCCAAGTGGGTCAGGATCAGGAGTCAGGGTTTCATCACCGCAAGCGAGTCTGGCAACTTCCCATCTTCGCCTGCCCTCTGCTAATCCAGAGGAAGGAGATAATTGCCTTGGAATTATCACTGTTCCGGTAGGTGATAACTGCTACATTTAGAGGGGATTAGCACTGTGGGTCCTGATTCAGGCCATATCTACACTAGCGAGTGTACAGCACAATGCAGCTGCACTGCCGTAAGATTGCTCATGTAGACACTCTATGCCGAGGGAGAGAGCTCTCCTGTCGGCATAATAAAACCATCTAAACGAACGGCAGTAGCTGTCGGGGGGAGAAGCACTCCTGCTAACATAGTGCTTTGCATACGAGCACTTACAACACTTATCAGAGGGGTAGCTGTCTTAGTCTGGGTCTGTAAAAGCAGCAAAGAGTCCTGTGGCACCTTATTGACTAACAGACGTATTGGAGCATGAGCTTTCATGTCACATGCATCAAATGAAGTGGGTATTCACCCACGAAAGCTCATGCTCCAATACGTCTGTTAGTCTATAAGGTGCCACCGGACTCTTTGCTGCTTTTACAGCACTTATGTCGCACAGGGGTGTGTTTTTTCATACCTGTGAGCAATATGCATTTTGCCAATCCGAGTGGTAGTGTAGACATGGCCTCAGTGAAGTGAAGTTTCCCAATAAGCAGAGTGAACCTTCAATATAAAGAGATGGGAAAGTCCATTCAGATGCACAAAAGGACTTTTAAGAGTTTTGCTCCACTAGAGCTGGAATTTTGCTATGTCTGAGTTCAGCTGAAGCGGGCTCCAGCTTTTTGCAGAGTCTTCCTTCCTTGCCATGTCTTATTGAAGGAAAACCAAAATAAAGCTGCATCCCAGCCCAACTCAGAAAGCCCCTTTGAATGAGGAAGCTGTTGGAGTCCACAGACATATCAGCGAAAGAATGAAGGTCATACTTTGCATAATATATTTATCTTGGAAATCATAATTTTATTCAGGCTATCCAAGAATTCAAGTGCTGAAACTAACACTAAGTCAACAGCACTTATAGTAATGAAATAAATTCTTTATAACAATCCAGCAGAAGGAGTTGACAAGGGTTTTGAATGGCTTGTTTTTATTAAAATTCTTTCATTTTTGCAAACCAGCATTGTCTGTGTTTCTTGGATATAGCCAATGCAGAGACCTAGTGCAAAGTCGAAGCTGGAGTTTATTTAGTCTGCCTGCCTGCAGCAAAGAAAAATAAAATGCTTAATAAAAGATTTCCTTTTGTGGGAGAGCCTGCAATTTACAGATTGTAAGATAAGGGGGCTGTTTAGAGGAAGGTCTAATTCTACAGCTAAACAGAGATGGCATTCCCAGCAGAAGTGAATAGGAATATATCATTAGCAGTTGGTTAACTACAGACCTGAGTGGGAGCCACTAGAATTGAAAACTTAAACTGTTCTTAATTGTCCTGTAAAGCTCAAATGAAAATATTTTTGATGCTCAGCCTTCATTAATCTAAACACGATTTAAATTCAACTGCACAGTTTTCCTAGTGCCAACAGTATATCAAACCCTTGTTCACAACCCTTCATATGAACTCTATAAGGTCATTTGAAGCTTACCTTCAATGGGATAACACTTCTAGGTTCAGTAATGTCCTAGGTTTCTCCTGTTACCGCTACACCATTTTCCTGAGTGGTAGTATTTAACCTCTACTTCCTGCCACTTGAGCTTTGTCCATGGATGTGCATGGTTTGTTCTCAAATGCTATCCTCAGTTTATCATGTCACACCCAGTTGTTGCTACAGCATTTCAGGCCACAATCGGAGCATATCTTACAGCTACTGTAGGCAAGGTTGGGCCTGTTCTGCCTGGGAGACACACAAGGATAACCCAGGTTTGGAAGGATTTAGTGATGGATGACAGGTGTCCTTTGGTGCTGCTGTGAGCTCAGCACAAGAGATTCTTAACCCTCATGTTCGCTCTCTCAAAAGAACCACTCATCTCTCTGTCTTTATGACCACCAAAGAAACCCCAGACCCCGAAACTCCCTCTGAGAGTTCTCCAGACTCCAGCGTCTTAGCCACTGGATAACAATGAGGAAAAGAAACGAACCATTCTTTGCCTCCTTGTCTCAGAATACCTGTGTGGGGGAAGGATCATTATCCTCATCTTACAGAAGGTATATAGAGAGAAAATAACTGCCCGAGGCTACACAGCAGGTCTACGGCAGAGCCAAGGAAAGAACCGAGATCCCATGAGTCCCCGACTTGCACTCTGAACACAAGCCCATGAACTATTTGCTTGGGCTTACACAGGAAACACAAGCTGCCAATGCCTCTGAAAGGAGAGAACAAAGCTAAAATTTGCAACATGGTTCTATTTCCATGTATCATTGCTGGAACTTTTAAACAAGAGATTAAGTGACCCATGTGACTAATAGGTCTTTTGGGATGTGATTTAAATCAAAATTCCAACCTCTTGTGATCCCTGACCTTCCCATGGCACTTCTTGCAAGAACAGTGGGCTTGGTCAAATTCAAGCAGAGCCATCTAGTTTACATTCACCCTGCCTTTTGAGTCAGGTAGCAGATTCATCTCTACTCCATCTTCCTCGGTTGTGTACCACGCTTTCCAGCCACTCCTGCACCAATAGCTTGTAAAGCCCTTTGGCATCCTTTGATGATAATAATAATAGCAAATCCTCACATTATATGGTGCCTTTCATCCCAATCACTTGTATCCAGCATAAGGGATCATTATTATAGATTTCTATTCTAAATGCAAAGCACACATACACCCCAGTTCACGCCTTGAGTACAGTTACTTGGCAAACAGCATTGAACTGCCATTTGTACTTCATTCTGGTGCACACGCAGCCCTTCTTAAGCATTCTGTACCTGCACATGGCTGTTCTCTTGCAGTTGATTTGTTCTTTTGTGCCCTTTACTTCTGTTCTTTTAAGGCCAGACGCTAATACCCTTGCTCACATTAAGAAACTCATTAATCTGCGAGTGGCCTCATTGTTGCAGATCCTGAGTTGGTGCATAGCTCTTAGCTACCTTAAGGTTTTAAACTGCCACCCACCCTCCTAGTATGTGAGCACACTAACTTCAGTGGAGCTATCCCAGTGTGCACCAGCTGAGGTTCTCATCCATTGACTTCAATGGGACCACTCGTGGAGTAAGATTCTTATGTTACCAAGGGTATAAAAATCTGACCCTAGGAGAAATGGGTGTGATCAGAAAAGCAGCCATGTGAAAATGACATCTTCTGACACAACACTGCTCCCTGTATGTCTTTGCGCAGCATCTGCTTCATTTATTGAAAAGGGCAATTTTTTCAGTCGTCTTAGTGCTGCAGAATCAAAACAGAGATGGGAAAACAATTTATTTTGCCTCAGACACCACCAACTGAATTGTCACCGAAGGTCTGACTGCAGAATCATGATGGTTGAAAGAACCAGAAAGAACACAGCTTGACTTTCAGATCCCCGGCTGGTTTCCACCATGATGGCAGTCAGGAAAAAAAAATCAGCTCTTGATTCATAAACTGAAGGAATCCAACACCAAACATTGGAGCCCCATGAGGTCATTTTCACAGTGTCACTTTTCCCTTGAAGGGGTTATAACAGACCAAACTCAGAATGATCTATGGGAGAGGCCTATAGCGGGGAGAGAATTATCTATTTTTGCACTCTCAAGCCGGGGCACACCGTTGGCTCAGTGGTTAATATAAACAGAGGCTTTTGCTGTAGGAAAGATTGATGGAACACTGAACTGCTGAAGCACAAACTGTTGGATAGAAGTGTGGCTGGGACCACAGTGCCCAGAAATCTAACATGAAGCAGTAAAGCTAGTTGGGAGAAACTGGAGGAAATTAATGATTAAATAATGGATTCCAAATGTTGAAGTTCAAAGTTAAATCCTAATAATGCAGTCACTTAATGCTGAGCGCAGAAATGGATTGTTTTTCAAGGCAAAGTTGCAGCAGGGAGCATTCTGGGTAATACTATCCAAATTCCCACTAAGGTAATACGGTAAAGATTTGGCCACACTGAATACTGATTTGCTTCTGTTTGTTTCTGTGCCTACAGGACTGTTTCTGCAGAATTATTCCCAAAGCTTCACTCTGTGTGTTTGACTATTAATCCTGATGATTGGTGGCTGTTTGCCACTTGGAACATCCTTGCCCACTAAGGTTCCCCTAGAAAGAAAGAAAACAAGTTATTCAACAGTTGGGCCAAGGACGCAGTAAAATGCTTCTGTACTGCAACACTGGGCCAGTGCTCACTGTTGGATGTACAGACTCAACGTGATGTGACTCAGATGGCTCCAAGCTTCCAGTGAGGAAGACCCAGTGAGCCTGTCAGAGTGCTTCTCTCCCTGCTGAATCTGCACTTCATTCCTTTGCTTTATTTTTGATGAGGCTTGACTTCCAGAGGAACTGAGCATGACCTGGTTCAGGAGTGTCAAAGGTACGGCCCACGAGCCAGTTCTGGCCTTCCTGGTGTATTCGTGTGGCCTGCATGATGTAGTCAGAGTGTGCAGAATGTATCTAGACTGGTGTTAGAAAACCTGGGTGTTAACTTGAGCTCTGCAACTAACCAGTTGAGTGACCTTGGGCAAGTCACTTCACCTCATTTTCCCCTCCCAGCCTTTGTCCGTCTTATCTATTTAGATTGTGAGCTACTCTGGCAGGGACTGTCTCTCAGTATGTGTTTATACTGGACCTAGCGCAGGGGAAGCCTGATTCCCATGCAGGCCTCTTGACACTACTGTAACCCAAATAATAATAAAATGGCTTTGGACACCGATGGTCAAATTTTCAAAACCAGGCAGCTCTAAAGCAGTGGTAGAGTTGAGGTTAGAAATCAGGGATCCTGGCTCTTGAGCTCAGTGATCAGATGGCTAAACCACACTCTGGCAGTTGGGGCTGCACACTGTGGCTGTTGGAGTTGGTCAGGAGTTTCTCAATTAAACTTTTTTGTCTTCAAAAAATGCTGAATCACCAAAACTGAAACAGTTTGCAAAGCTGGGTTGGTTTGGACAAATCTCCTGACTCCAACCATTTTTGAAAAGAAATGTTTAGAACTTGTCTAAATGTTTTGTTTTGGCATTTTCGGATGGGAAATCAGATTTTCTGATGCCAAATTATTTCACTTTTCAAAATTTAAGCTAATAAGACTTTTAAAAAGCTAAAAAAATAGAAAGATAGGTCAAAAGCTAAACAAAACCGATTATCGTGAACCAAAAAAAATTTTGTTTCATTACACTTTTGAGATTTCGACTTTTCGTCTTCATATAGGATGGAAAAAAGTATTGAACACTAAAATTTTTTCCCAGAATGGGAAAACCATTTCCCACCCAGCTCTAGCTAGTATACTGTAATATTAACCACACAGGATCTGGAAATCTGTACAATGTGTGAACAGAAATTTTAGAGGAAAACAGTAATGACTGGGACAAATATTCTTGGAGACAGACCAACTGTTGTGCTAAATTTGCTCATATTCTTAAGACAAACCATTACGGTTTACGTAGATTCACTGCCGTCATTCATGCTCATAAACCTGCCTTAAAATCTGTCTGTTTTAAAAAGTTATGTGCCAAAGGCTCAGCCAAGCTCCCTAGCCACATAGGCACCGAAATGGAGATGCCAGGTTTTCCGAAATGCTCAACAGGAACCGCTGGATGCTGAGCACTTTTGAAAACCACATTTTTCTGCAATTTTGTGACACGCGGCAAAACTCTCATTATCATCATCCTCACAGGTGTGTTTAGTCCACCACAGGATGAAGGCCTGATCCTCTTGACATCAACAATGTCTCATCTTCTGATGTGGCTGTCACAGTTGTCTCTTCTCCTGTCCCAGTAATTTGCCCCTCATATCATTTGAAGGTCTGGTTCATCCATAAGGTGAAAGGGACATACGAAGGGATTGGCAAGATGAAGACCTTGCTGGAGGAACAGTTCTGGTGGGAGATCTGCAAAGGTGGTGGCTCTATTGCTCTGCATACACTGAATCTGGGATCAGAAAATAAGGAAATTTAAACATAGGACTGGATATGGTGCTCCTGTGACTGCAGAATGAAAGGAACTGTCTAGGAAGTACGTGGGAGTTGGGGAAAATAAGGAGTTTTCCACCCCCTCAACCATCTCTCATTTATAGGACTGAAAAACCTTGAACCAAATCTTTCAGGAAGGTTCTGAAATGTTCAGAGAGTTTCCCTGCCATCCCACTTTTGCTGCTGCCTTCACCCTTCTGGATCTCAAGCTGTTTGTGGACAATACCAAGCTGGGAGGGGTTGCAAGGGCTTTGGAGGTTAGGATTAAAATTCAGAATGATCTGGACAAACTGGAGAAATGGTCTGAAATAAATAAGATGAAATTCAATAAGGACAAATGCAAAGTCTTCCACTTAGGAAGGAACAATCGGTTGCACACATACAAAATGGGAAGTGACTGCCTAGGAAGGAGTACTGCAGAAAGGGATCTGGGGGTCATAGAGGATTACAAGCTAATTATGAATCAACAGTGTAACACTGTTATAAGAAAAGTAAACATCCTTGTGGGATGTATTAGCAGGAATGTTGTAAGCAAGACAGAAGAAGTAATTCTTCCGCTCTACTCTGCACTGATTAGGCCTCAACTGGAGTATTGGGTGCCACATTTCAGGAAAGATGTGGAGAAAGTCCAGAGAAGAGCAACAAAAATGATTTAAAGGTCTAGAAAACATGACCTATGAGGGAAGATTGAAAAAACTGGATTTGTTTAATCTAGAGAAGAGAAGACTGAGAGGGGACATGATGATTTTCAAGTACATAAAAGGTTGTTGGAAGGAGGAGGAAGAAAAAATGTTCTTGTTAACCTCTGAGAATAGGACAAGAAGCAATGGGTTTAAATTGCAACAGGGGCAGTTTAGGTTGGACAGTAGGAAAAACTTCCTAACTGTCAGGATAGTTAAACACTGAAATAAATTGCCTAGGGCGGTTGTGGAATCTCCATCTTTGGAGATGTTTAAGAGCAGGTTGGACAAACAACTGTCAGGGATGGTCTAGATAATACTTTGTCCTGCCTTGAGTGCAGGGGACTGGACCAGATTACTCTTGAGGGACCTTCAAGTCCTACAATTCTATGATTCCATGTGAGAATACAGCTTGAGAGGGGATTTCCCAATGAAAGCACGGTCAGAACCAGCTTGAGCAGGGCTAGCACAGCTGCCTACCTGTGCCGGGAAGCACGTTCCCAGCTGCTGGGTGGGAGTACCCTAAACCGGTGCCATTTACACTATTTTCCAGCCTCTGTCAGCGTACTTGTTAGACAAGCTTGGACTCTGTAAACTCAGACGTGCTCACCTAGAAACACACCCACTTTCTAGTGTGGGAATTTCCTACCCTTACAGATCATCTGTGGATTTGGCCCACTGAGTCTAAGAGCGTCGAAGCTGGCTTCACTCACATGTTGAGAGGCCAGCTCTAAATACGGCTCCTAAAGTTTGGATCAGATGCTGTTGCATCTATACCTCCGGATGTCTGTCTGAACCCAAGCTCCAGCCCTTTTTGAAGTTGGCCCATCGTTACCGAAAGCAACCTGTGAAAATAATTTGGACGTAGTCAGGAATATTAGAAGGAGCATAAGCGTTATGTTGTAGCTACGACAATCTGTGAAAGTGCCAGATGGAAAAAATCAAATATGCCAGTTTCCCTTACACACGCAAACTCTATTTGTGCTCTTTTGACATAGCTCTAGTTCCTCACACCATTCTTTCATATCCGGTTGATGGATATTTTTCCATCTCGTGGTAATGCGAATCTTGGCACGGGGCTGACAGCAAATATAGAAGCTTCGATGCGTGATTTCCAAGCCGTTGGGAAGGATGCCTAAGAGTGGCTTGAGAGCAGCATGAGGAAATATAAAAGATTTGGCAAGTGGAGACGGGATTGTATGTGTGAGAGGCACAGTTCTCTCTGACGCCAGCTTTCTGGAGGTGAGGGCAATTCTGCCATTTCAGATGATGGGTTGCTGGGGAGATCATTGCCAAGGTACACGCCTGGCAAAAGTCCCCTGGATTTTTTTACTTCTTCTTCTGTTATACTTATCTGGTCCCCTATCACTGTAGCATCTGAGCATCTCACCATCTTTAATGCATTTATCCTGACAACACCCTTATAAGGTGGGCAAGTACAATTACCCTCATGTCACTGATGGGGAACCAAGGGACAGGGGGACCATTGGACCATCCTTCCACATTAAAAGGTGTAACAAAAGCTATGGACAGATCCCCCACTGATTTAAATAGGCACAACTCTGCTGCAGCAGCACAGATTGACCCCAGCTGAGGATCTCAAAGTAGCAACTGTGTTAGTCTGTATCTCTAAAAAGAACAGGAGTACTTGTGGCACCTTACAGACTAACAAATTTATGTGAGCATAAGCTTTTGTGTGCTACAGTTCATCGAATCTGGTCCCTATGAGTAAGAGAAAAGAGTGGAAAACTTGGGTATGGTAATGCGCAGTGTAGTGCTGTTTTGTGAGCGTCCAGCTATCAGCAGGCAGATTTAAGAACATAAGAACGGCCATACTGGATCAGACCAACAGTCCATCTGGCCCAGTATCCTGTCTTCTGACTGTGGCCAGTGCCTGGTGCACCAGAGGGAATGAACATAACAGGGCAATTATCAAGTGATCCATCCTCTGGCATCCAGTCCCTGCTTCTGGCAGTTGGAGGTTTAGGGACACCCGGACCATGGGGTTGTATCCCTGATCATCATGGGTAAATGATACTGCAGTTGAGCTAGTCATATTGCTTTTACTGGATGTCAGCAACAGATTGGTGTGCAGCCATCTCCATTCTGGTGCCAGTCTCATTAGCAGCAAAGAGTCCTGTGGCACCTTATAGACTAATAGACGTATTAGAGCATGAGCTTTCGTGGGTGAATGCCCACTTCATTGGATGCTCGTCAGAGCTCATAAGCTAAGCCACAATGGGACTGGTCGGTACCCAGAAGGAGACTTTCAAGGAAATCCTATTTTGGTGTGTTGATGAGTTCATAGGTTATAATCTTCTGCCCTGAGTTCGTTCTAAGCCACTGGTACCAGGAGTTCTGGTCCTGATGGGAAAGCATGGGCCAAATCCTCACCTCACCTCATTCGGTGTTGCTCCATAGACTTCAGTGGAGATGTACTCCTTGACACCTGCTGAAAATCTGGCCTTAGATCTGCAGCCAAGGTCCAGGCTGACCTTAGTCTTTAAAGACCTCGCAGCAAGAGCAATAAGTCCTAGCAAAATTCCAGACTTGCATCGTCTCTTATATTTTGTCTCTCTAAAATTCACCCCCATCGTTTCACTGGGGTGACACATCCCTCACTGCCCTTCCTAAAAACTGCTGTTTAGTGTTGCCAGCCCAGCAGTGCTGCTATGTTCAACCTCAAAACCAGTGGCATGGCTGTGGTGCCAGAATGATATCTGCATAGACAGGCTGGGATCCAAGTGGCTGAACAGTGCTATATAAATAGGAGGTATCTTTGATGGTTAGTTGGTGAAATGATGGTGTCATACATTCGTTAAGTCCTTGGTGGCTGGCAGGAACACTTCATTTCAGTTTCCCAACACATAGGTGCTGGTAAAACTGATTGCATCTGATGTTTCCAGGTGGGTTTGAAGATGACTCTCATGAGTAACCCTTCATTATCCATATTGAGCAGAGAGTGCATCAGGGAGATTCCTTCCTGGAATCTACACATTCCCTCCCTGTCTTGAGCACCCCAGTTAGTAGAAAGTTGTTGTGATGTATAGGCAGGACCATTCATCTCCAGAAAAAAATCACAGTTAAATGAATAATGCATGAGTCTGTATAAACTTCATTGAGTGAAATCTAGAGGTCTCAGCTAAGACTGGGGCCTGATTGTGGTAGATGCTGTAGGGTATAAAACAAGAGAAAATCCTGCCACAGTGTACACTCTAATTATAGACAAAGGTGGACAGAGAGTGAGACAAAGGAAACATGAGTCCAATTTTACAGATGGTAAACCGAGGCACAGAGAGATCATGTGATATGCCGAAGATCACACAGGGTGTGGGTGGCAGGGTTAGGAATTAAACCTGGTTTTCTCGCATTCCCTGTCTCATAGTTTAAGCACAAGACTATCCTTTCAGGTCAGGTCACCTTTCCCTGGTTGGACTGCACTGAGACCACCAACCAGCTGTCTTCAAATGGTAACAAATATTCAACCACTACTGAGCTGGGCTGATTTGAAGTGATGATGTAGAGGTGGAAGGCTCTATCCCATTACCTGTCCCTGGCGGCATCTAATCTCTCTCTTGTCTGGATTTTAACATGAGTGTACTTGGACAGGGCAGGACGTTGTTGGAGAGAACTGCCAGAAATAGGATGTTCACAAGTAGCACAAAAAAAGAGAAAAAGTTTTGGATATTCAAACACTTTATTTTTGGAGGCTGGGGAAAAGTTTTAAAATATAATAAAACCAACCAAAAAGCATCGATTCCTCTTTTTCAAAAGGGGTGGGGGAACTGTCAATTAGTTTCTGCCAAAAAAAAATGTAATTCGCTTCTGCTTTGTTTCCAACATCCTTTGCCATTTCAAGCGGTTCTCACACCCACACAGGAGTCTCTTTTATAGCAAGGCAGCAGACTCCTTCTTCATGACCCCTCAGCCGTTCTTGATTTATGAATTATTATTATTAATAGCATGTAGAAAAATCCCAAAACTTCAGGACTTTCCTTTCTCATTCTTTTCAGTACAGATCTGTGGGTCTCCACGGAGTTTCCCTGATGTGTTACATGAAGTTAAAGAACTTTTCCATGCTTAAAAAGAGGAGTGGATTCAGACTGGAATGACAAAGTGTGTGCTTGCTGGTATTGCTGTTGGTTATTGATTTATAAAGTGCTGTTCCCATGTATCACAGCCCTGTGCTACAATCGGATCAAAGGAACAATGGAACAAGCCCTGAAAATGTAGCTATCACCCCAGTCAAGTCATTCAGATCCAAACCCAGTTATGGATGATGAACAATTCAAGGTTCAAGGCTGATTAGATTTTGGGTCCACTATAAAGATAGGTGCTGTTTGCTAAATTCCTATTAGATCCAGGCTCAGAACCACTCTCCCCACCACCAAGATCAAGACTGGTTTGAACGTGTGGTTCCTTAAAAGACAGACAAGCAGAACTTTCAAAGGATGGACCCTTCAGTCTGGAGTTTAAGAGAATGAACATCGTCAGCCAGATCAATAGCGCTGGATGGAGCTAACAGCTCCACCAGTGTGGGTGGCCTTCCAATATCTTGAAGACACAAAAGGAAGAGTTAAAAAAAACATTGAGAAGTTGTTAGCACAAAACAAAGTGCACAATGACATCTGACCTGGGGATGGCGTGCTAAACTGGGGTTCTGCTGGTGGGTGACCTTAGGCAAGTAAAGTCCCTGCTCAGTATCTCTTCTCTAAAATAGGGATAATGATACTGACCTCCTTTGTAAAGCACTTTGAGATGAAAAGCACTGCGTAAGAGCTAGGTATTAAATGTGGGTCGGCTTGTCGAAATAAGAAGATGTAGAAGTGGATGTGTGTATATAGTATGTATGTAGTTAAATAAACAAAAACCCGTGGTTCATCTAAGCTATGAATATATTTTTTAATGAATTTGCAAAGGGTCAAATTCTCCCCTCAGTTATGACTGCGAATGACTTCTATAATGTCATAGATGTGCATGGCACACTACAAAACAGAGGCCTGATCCCTGCTCCAAGGAGTTTGCAAGCTTAAGCAAAGATAAAAACCACAGGAGAAATGACAACACAGGGAGAAGCTGGGGTGAAGACTATAAGATGAACATGGGTCACTTGTGTAAATGTCCATGACTACGGGGTGACAGGTTCTTTTTGGTTTTGTATATATATTTGAGGTGGGTTTTAAAGGAGGAAACTTGGAGGTGTGGTGGATGGGGTCAAGAAGGTGAGCAGACATAAGGGTCACCATGAAAGAGGACACAGAGGTGACCTTTATGTCACAAGGAAGAAGAACAAAGAAGAACCTAAATCAAATCAATCACTTGATCCCAAGCATAGGGAATATGAGGTCAAGAGAAGGACAGAGCAGTATAAAGAACCAGAGTGGAGCAGCAGGAAGGCCAGACTGCTTCTGCTGGATCTTCCTGTAGACTGTTGACATCAATGTTGTATGTTGAACACATTCAGAACATGCCAGTGGTTCTGCATCGAGAAGGTAGAAGCACAGCCCATTCAAGAGGAAAGTTTTGTCTAAGGGCAATAGATACACCGTAAATGCTTCATGTGATGTCTGAGGCCTTCTTTCTCCTGGTGCTTCAGAGAAGGACTATACTCAGAAGAGATTTCCAACATCCACCTCTCTACCTATTTCTAGAGTGCTAACCACCATGGTATTGTGGTGTGAAATACCCAAGGACCATTTTTTCTCATCCACCTTCAGTGAGTTTTTATTACTCGGTTTTCTTCAGAAATAGGTACTACTTAGGAAGAAAACGTCTACTGGGGGAAGGCACATGGAGAAAAGCATGTCTTGTTTTGCATTCAAAAAGAGGAAGCTACTTCTCACAACTCCAAAAAAGAACTAGATACATTTATAGAGGAGGGTTAAAAAAAGAACTAGATAAGTTCATGGAGGATAGATCCATCAATGGCTATTAGCCAGGATGGGCAGGGATGGTGTCCCTAGCCTCTGTTTACCAGAAAATGGGAATGGGCGACAGAGGATGGATCACTTGATGATTCCCTGTTCTGTTCATTTCCTCTGGGGGACCTGGCATTTGCTACTGTCAGCAGACAGGACACTAGGCTAGATGGACCTTTGGTCTGACCCAGTCTGGCCATACTTATGTTCTTATGTTTTCCAACTGTCTCTGGAGAGGAGTTCCAGTCTTCCATGCAGTCCATGGATTCCAGCTGTTCTGTTTCCATTGACACTCCCTTTCCATTGCTATCTGATGCTGATAATGCCTTGCATGATCTCTCTGGTCCTCTTCAACCATGCATTCTTAATCTCCTCCTTCAAAGCCTTTCTCAAAGCTAATTTTTTTCTTTTTCCAGTGCTGTCTCCACACTCTCCTGCCAAATAATGAAGTGAGGGAATGGCAGGGGAATTTCAGGTAACAGAGAATAGGAAAATCATGGGTTATGTTAGTAATCTTCCAGCCCAACAGTGACCAAGGACCAATCCTGTTTAACATATGAGACAAGGAGAAAAGGTCATAGCTCAAAGTGGGAACCCTCAAACAAATGCACTAAGCCATGCTGGACTGGGAGTGATGATTACTTGGCTCTATTCCCGACTCTGCCAGAGACCTTGGGTAAGCTACTTTGCTTCTCTGTGATGCAGTTTCCTTTTCTGTAAAATGAAGATAACAATACCCATCTGCAGATGCTGTATGAGAGCTAAGGAGTATCTCTGTTGTGCAGCAAGGAAGAAGGATGGGAGGATCTGGCACTCTGTGCTCATTTCTGGGTTTCTCCTGCACAGAGAAAGGAGGAAGTGGAAGGGGAACAGACTGGAACTCCCATCAGTTAGTCTTGGAGAGCGACACTCCTGACTCCTTTACATCTGCACTTTGTAAAAAAAAACAAAAATCCCCCATGTTCATTCATTTGCCCTTTGGATTGGGAAATAATGCAATGGTTTTTTGCCTTCATTTCATAAAGGATGCCTTTTCCATCCCTCCCCTATCTTTGGCCCATTGACACAGCAACACATGCAGCCAGACGTCTCTGTTCTTGACAATGCTGTAAAGGAATGGAAGGATTCTGTGTGGCTGCAGCCCTCTGCTCAGCATTATCACTTTTTACTGTTGTGCACATCCGAAGGGTATAAATTAGCTCTATTCTGCACTCCCTCCAGTCCCCCTCTCCATTTCTCTATGGCATCAAGAGCTGTGAAGATCAAGTCCCCTTGCCAGACACATCCACATCCATCTGTCATTGTATTTTCTCAGGGCAGGGGATGTGGGAAGAGGGAAGATTTGGAAGATTTATTCTATAAATACTCATCAGCTCTTGAAACAGAGATTAGGAGAAGTGGAGGAATCTGGCACTCTGTAACTCCTGTCTCCCCTGTTCCCATGCATGTGGTTGTGTGACTCGCCTCTTGCAAACATCTCGGTGACAAGCACACTTACCCTCCTATGACAATAAGCACTGTTCCCTGAAACCAGCCCTGGCGGGCCGTTTGGTGCAGGAGGAGGTGGAACACCCAGGTTCAGTCAGTGTGTTTATGTCTAGCCCTAGTGGTTGGCCCTAGCAATCACAGCATGACGTTGTTTATACTTTGAAGGGTACTGCTCGCAGATGCCATTGGGTTCAGTGCCTGCAGACGTGGCGTCATGATGGGGCACCAGAAAGGGAAAGACTCCTCAGTCCCAGAACATGAAACTGGGATACTGTATCATGAAAGCTGTGGCAGAAAATGATAATTATCCCTCCATGACCCCCTCTTTGCTCTCCAGCTGAGCAATCTCCTGCCTCACACAGACTGTATTTCACCCACACTGCTTTCCATTGCCTGCTCACCTACCACCGTCTGAATGACCTGTTCTCCTCACTGCCTCCTACTCATATCCCCGCTCCGCTACACTCACCCACTATCACTTCCTGCTCAGAACCCTGCTCCTGCCCCAAACCCTTAGCTCAGAATCCCCTGCCACTGATACCCCCAGCTCATAACCGGCTCCCACCTGACACCCTACCTCAGAACCCCCAACTGACCCCATCTCAGAATCTGCTGCCAACTGACACCCCCACACAGACCCCCCAACAGACCCCAGCTCATAACCCTCTTCCACCTGACACCCCCACCAGAACCCCCAACTGACCTCATCTCAGAATCTGCTGCCAACTGACACCCCCACACAGACCCCCCAACAGACCCCAGCTCA